>NC_083593.1:24136767-24264267 GCF_027579695.1 Neoarius graeffei
ACCGGTCAGTCGTAACCAAACGCAGTCCTAAGTCGATGACTACCTGTATATATACAGTGTGTGTGTGTATAAAATTAAGAGGTAAATTATAAAATCAATAAATTAATTCTAAAACAATGAAAATAAATCAGCTGAACTTACTCTGAAGTGTGACAGCATATCCTCAGCTGTGGCATGAAGAGGAATAGCAGAACCAAAGTAACACAGCCTAACGTACTGAGAGGCTGGCTGATCACCAACAGTCCAATAATCCCCAAATCTGATGTGAATATCCATTTGTTTCATCTTGTTTTTCTGATTCAGACTTATCAAATAACAACACGTAGCTTGAAGAATCAACTTTTTGCAGCAGTTTCTGTTGAAAATTTGGTGCAAAATCATATTTCACTAGATAACTGGTTTTGTTTTCTCCACATGAAAATGCACATGCAGCCCCACTGTCAGGAAACATCGCACTAAATATTTCACTTATTTTTTCATTTGATCTGTAAGACCTATATGTGTATGGACTGTGTGCATCAACCAAATGATTTCTGCTTTAATTGCTTCATTGTTGGCTACAATGACATCTGATACTGACTTTGGCTTGGGTGCATGTCCAGTTGGACCCATAGAGAGTTTAAATGATGATACAGTGGCTGCCGCTGGCTTTGCTTGCGCTTGATCACATGCAGTTGAACTCATACATGACAAAACGGAGGCCGATTTTTACCTCCGCCAAGGAGGTTATGTTTTCGGTAGCGTTGGTTTGTTTGTTTGTTGGTTTGTCTGTTAGCAATATTAGGGAAAAAGTAATGAACGGATTACTCTGAAATTTTTTCCAGAGGTGTGACTGGGCACAAGTAACAATCCATTAAATTTTGGTGGTGATCCGGATCACCTTCTGGATCCCGGATTTTTTTAAAGGATTAATTTTTTCCCCATTGAAATGAATGGCGCGCAACGCAAAAAAACAGATTTTTCCTTCTGTAGGCCAAACCGTAAGGTGTAAAGTCATGAAACTTGGTACACTGATAGAGGAGTGGACCCTGATTGATTTCATCAAGTTTCATGTTGGTACGTCTCACGATCTAGCGCCACCAACTGATCACAGTCTTACATGCGTTCATGCACGTAACTTTTGATCCGTATGTCCGATTTTCATAAGTCTGGTGCCGTTGGAATCCTTGGAGCTAGACCAGGGGTTTTCAAAGTGTGGGAGAGTCAGCCCCCCCTCGGAGAGCAAATAAACAACAGCGCCCCCCCCCTTACAATTTTTGTTGTTGCTATACTTAATGTTCCATTCGTATTTTTAAAAAATGGTTGTTGTACACATTATTTTTTTCTTTTTCACATTTTAAACATCTGTGCTTTTTAAAACATCTTGTTTTACACATTTTAAACATCCCATAGCATCGTTAGCTAGCACCTCTTGGCAGACAACACACTGTGGCAGTGGAGCATCTTCAGATCCAGTCCATGAAAATCCAAACTTTAAATAATCGTGGTCATACTTCCTTCTGTTTTCAGTCCCCCCAGGATTCCGCGGGCCTTTTTTGTGATTGTTGTGGGCTAAAATGTCTGATGTTGCGGGGGGTTTTCCAAAAAAATTGCGATGAAAGTTGCGGTGTTTTTTAGGTTTTTGTTGCGATTACATTGCGGGAGGAAGTGAAAGTTGCGAGAAATTGTTGCGATTTTCTCTTTTTGTGATTAAAATTGAGTGATATGTTAAATATTAAGTTATTACTGAAAAACTATTGATTAAAAAAACAAAGAGAAATGGTCCTATAAACAACTTTACCAATATAAAAGATTACCAGGACTACAAAAATGCAGAAAAATAAGCTTTACTTATCCAAATGCACCTGTTGGTTCAAAAGTTAAAGTGCAGAGAACCTCACAGCACAACATGAAGTTACCTTAAAATATAATATAAATGCCTCAGCTTTTATGTAAGAAAAAAAAAACCCATTAATACTAGTAGTGTGTGCAGGCAGTCTCTCCTGAAGACTAAATTAAACAATAATTATAAACTAATAAAATAAATGGCTCAGGCTTCATAGAAGAAAAAAACAATTTGAACAGAATCTCACAGTATGATGCTGAAGCTGCCTAAACAATGGAAAATAAAATACCATTTTGGCAAAAATGTTGGCATCCATTAACTTCTTGTATTAAGTAAAAATAAAGTGCACACAGTCCTTCACTGTAAACATAACACACTTTCAGTGTTGCCAGATACTGCTGACGTTTTCCAGTCCAAAATATGTTCAAAACCCGCCAAAATGCACTTGAAATCGTCCAATCTGGCAACACGACGCGCATGCTGCTTCTCTTGAACACACGGAAGTAATGCGGAAGGTAGTTTGTCGACGTCACCTCAAGACGACGCCAACGATTGGTCAAATTTGCGGGAAAGTTGCGGTGATTGGATATAATTGCAACACCGCCCTGAATTCGCGGGGATTGGTTGAATTTGCGCTGAAGTTGCAAATCGCAACATCCTGGAGGCTCTGTTTTTTTGCTTGGCCCAGACTCTGTCTCCTCACTCACTGTAGCTTTAGGTACTAAAAACCAATCCATTTTGTCTCTCACGTTGCGCCCCCCCTGAAGAACTCTGGCGCCCCACACTTTGAAAAGCCCTGAGCTAGACGATTCCAACGCACCCTATGACGTCATTCTTCGCCTAATTAGATTTTCCGCCATTTTGAATTTTTTCCAAAGTGAAGGTAGAGTGACCCTGGCCACATGTTTTGTCCGATCATCATGAAACTTGGCACACATGATCTCCAGTCCATGCCTAATGAATGATATTCGTTTCGCTGTCATATGTCGAAGCGTTCGCCTGTGGCAGCCAATCAAAATCAATGGCAAAGCCACCAAACAGGAAGTGAGCTCATATCACGGAAACGCTTTGACATATCAAGACCATATTTAGTGGCATGACTTTGGACCCCATCCAAACTGCCCTTATTAAATATGGTGTCATTTGGCCACTAGGGGGCGTCACAATTAGCAAAAACGTATTTTGGCTCATATCTCAGAAACGCTTTGATGTATCAAGACCATTTTTGTTGAGATGACTTTCAGCACCAGTTCATGTACCGTCATCAAATTTGGTGTCATTTGGCTACTAGGGGGCACCACAATGAGCAAAAACATGTTTAGGGTCATATCTCTTTACGGATTTAGAATTACATCTAAATTTTCATGTTAGTGATGCTCTGGGATGTTCCTGTAAGGAACCTTGCCAGCCTGTCATCTCCGTATGAGAATCCGCCTTGTGTCTTGGCCAAACTTTCACGTGTTGACACAAAACTTGTCGTGTGGATGTGCGGTCGCCTCTCTTGCCGGGTCGCCATGGCGGTGCACCTGAGCAAGCACACTTTCACATTTTCTCCGGAAATGCATTCTAGTTATTACCTTCGCCAAGGAGGTTATGTTTTCGGTAGCGTTGGTTTGTTTGTTACCTCCACCAAGGAGGTTATGTTTTCGGTAGCATTGGTTTGTTTGTTTGTCTGTTAGCAACATTACAGAAAAAGTAATGAACGGATTGCTCTGAAATTTTTTCCAGAGGTGTGACTGGGCACAAATAACAATCCATTAAATTTTGGCGGTGATCCGGATCACCTTCTGGATCCCGGATTTCTTTAAAGGATTCTTGGCGGAGGTCTGCGCTCTCCGAGTGCTTTTCTTTTTTTTTTTTTACATTTTCCTGTGCCTTTTTATGACTCTGTCCTCTGCCATGCTTTTGCAAGGCTGCCTTCCCCATGTTTTCCAAGCTACATGTTTTCTGACAAAGTTTACATCTACAGTAAATTAATACTTGTCATCCACATGCTCAATCCCCAATTTAAACTCTTCATTTGCCAGCCAGTCGTCACGAAATTTACATTTCTTACCTGGAGGCATTGTACTGCCAAGCAAGTAGACCTATTGATATAGACAGTCTAGGCCTAGGATTCATAAACAAAACAACCAAAGAATTAGATCTCGATTTTCGTAGAGTTGACCCGAGAACTCACGAACACAGGCTGGGATAAAGTTACCGTGAGCACAAACAAATGGCCATTTGCAATTGTGTCCCTACGCCACACACTCGGTTACTTTCGTAAACGTTCTACTGAAGATTTCCGAAGCTAGTATCGTCTGCTTGTCTACCACCATGCTGATTTATGATTTTTATTTTTGAAAAATTTCTGGAATTTTTATTTAATGACTTTTAAGAACAAACTAATACAATTTAATGACTTTAAAGGCCCTTAAAAACACATTTTTTAACTTAATGAATCTTAATGTTTTTAATGACCCAGGAACCCTGAGGATAATCCTGACCACCCTCTCCATCACACACTGGACAGACAGTGGTGCACCTTCTCCAACAGACTGTTACAACTTCACTGTCATAGGGACTGAGACAGAAAATCTTTCCTGCCTCAAGCCATTATACTGTACAATAACTCCCCTCTGTCTGACAGAGATAACTCTGACCTCTCCACTGTCTAGTCCTGTTTATAACCCTGGTCTTGCTGTCACTTAGCTCCTTTAGAGTTTACTTGTTTTTATTATCTTCCTTTCAATGCTGCCACTTTTGCACAGTTTTCATATTCATTCATCTCAATTTTTGGTTTTAGTACTATTAATGCACATTCACCTGTACAAAGCGCACACACACACACACACACACACACACACACACACATTATTTTATATATATATATATATATATATATATATATATATATATATATATATATATATAAAATCATTACATTTTTATCTTCATATTGTATAGTTGGCTTGTTTTTGGATATATTTTTCATTCTACTTTATACTGTACAGTGTGTTTTTTCGCATGTCTGATATGCTGTAACATCATTTCCCAGCTTCGGATCAATAAAGTAAATCAATCAATCATATCTATCTATTACCACCAAGCATGGCTGTGACTCTTCAAAATTTAGACAAGCTTGCCTTCCAATTTCCTGCCCATTCATACTTGTGGGTGATTTCAGTGGACACATCCCTATATGGGGAGGGAAGCACTATAATTTAAAAGGGAAGATACTGGAGAAATTCATGAGAAAAAGCACGCTCTGCTTCTGAAGATGATGGCTCTTACACTTACCTACACCCGGGACATAGAAACTACTCTGCAAGTAATCTAACTATATGCAAACCTGGACTACTACCCAACTTCTCCTGGCAAGTCTAGAATGACCTCTGCAGAAGTCAGAGGTCATTTCCCCATAATAATATCCTCTACCAAAACAAACATGCAACCAAGAACCCCAATGTGGAAGTTAAAAAAAGCAAACTGGAGCACCTTCCAAACCCTTTGCACCAAGAAATTTAGCCAGAAGTCTCATCCAAAGCAAGATCTCAAACAGAATTTAATTGAAATTCTCCTAGAAATTGAAGACAAAAACGTCTCAAATACCTGAGAAAAACCATATCACAGCTCCAACCCATGAGCTGATGATGACTGTAAAAAGGCTATGAAAGTCTGTAAAAAAGCAGAGAAACTGTTCAATAAACACCCAACAACAGAAAACCTCACCAAACTGAAAAACTGTCATGCCCAAGCACATAGGACCATCAATGAAACAAAGAGACAGAGCTGGAAGAGTTTTGTATCTAACCTCACATCTAACACACCCACAAAAAAAGATGTAGGATCTGATTAAAAAGATGAAGGGCAAAGGCAGGGGATCACAAATTCAACATATCAAACATCAGGGCAGTCTACTAACTACAAATCAAGAAATAGCAACCCAAGTCGCAGAAACATTTTAGAACCATCTTTCCAAATTCCAAGCAATCCAGATGTAAGAAGAACAAAAACAACTCAATTTCTTCTCAGACAACACAGAACAATACAACCAATTTTTCACAATAGAAGAGAAGAGCTCTTATAGTCCCTAAGCAATTCCCATGACACAGCAGTGGGCTCATATAAAATACATTACCAATTACTAAAACACCTACCTCCTCGCATACTGCCTCTCCTTCTGGAATTTTTCAGTAACATTTGGAACTCAAGAAATATACCAAGGTCATGGCAAGAAATAACTATTACACCACCCCAAAGCTGGAAAGGACCATACTGACCCTACTAACTACCGCCCCATGACTTTGATGAGCTGCTTCTGTAAAGGCATGGAGAAAATGGTGAATAACCAACTCATCTGGATTAATTCACTCATCATGATGAAACTTTACTATGAATTTGAGAACCATTTGAGTAAATTCCAACGTGGGTTGACTCTCAATCATCTCATTTGACTCGAGTCCTATATATGTGATGGTTTTATCAGAAAAGAACATGTAGTCACTGTGTTTTTCGACCTATGACAACTTGAAGATATGGCACTCTAAAAGACTTATTCCAAATGAGTCTCAGAGGTCACCTGCCCATTTTTATTATTTCTAATTTCCTGATGGTTCCAACTCACTCTTTCAAAACCACAATGACAAGAACTAGGAAGCGACACCTCTGTTGCCCTTTTCAGCATACCCTTTTCTGTTACCCTAAACAGCATAAGTGCTATTAGACCAGATATTTTCTGCAGCCTTTGTGTGGACGACCATCAGCGATAGAGGGGAAAAGCATGAACACAATTGAAAGACAGATAACAATGATGCATAAACAAGATCAACATGTGGTCAGTCAAAAACAGTTTTAAATTCTTAAAAACTAAAATAATCTGCACACAGTTTTGTCTCCTATGGTCCCTTCTTCATGATCCTGAGCTTTTTGTGGACAGAGAACCTATTGAAGTGGTCAAAGAGTTTAAATTTCTCGGAATCACCTTCGAGAAAAAGCTGACCTTCATTCCACACACAAGATCTTTGAGAACCAGATATCTCACTTGATATTACAAAGTTCTTGGCCAAAACCAAATGGGTTGCAGAGTGCTCAGTATTATTATGCATCGTACCAAGAGCTTATCAGATCTCAACTGGACTATGGTTGTTTTGGGGTCTGCCAGGAAGTCATACATACAAATGCTGGATACTATCCATCATCAAGGACTAAGACTAGCCTTGGGAGCCTTCAGCATGTCTCCTGTACAGAGCCTATATACAGAAGCAAATGAACCATCACTCCAGAACAGGCACCTGAAACTAACCCTCCAATATGCATCCAAGCTTAAGGCAAACCAAAATAGCTCAGCAGTTACTGCGATCTTCCAACATTAACAGCTACAGTTATGAGCTATATGTGATATGAATGAATGAATTTATTTTATTTCGAACATGTATAAAAATGTAACTATTTGTACATACAAAAGAAAGAAAATGAAAAAAGTGACAAAAAAAGAATAAATAAAATAACCAAGAGCTAATACATTACAATACACCGCACATTGTTCGAAAAAGGAGTGGGAAGAAGTACAATACTTTTTTTTTTATTTCCCACCCCTTTTTAACTACCCTGAAATTCAAACTACATTAATACACCTATAACAATATATACCATATATACACTTCATGAATATCCATATAAATATATAATTACAAAAATAAATATATACTACATACCATATCCATATATATATATACACTACATACCATATCCATATATATATATATATATATATATATATATATATATATATATATATATATGTTGGGGTTCACCCAGAAAGAGACCCCGATTCGTTCATGAGCCACCCTCGGATCCGGGACGATAATGATCAGGTCGAGAAAAACAGACAAAGAATCAGAGATTCACATGCCAGTTTATTCGCACAGTCACTTCGTCAAAGATGAAAGATTACAAACACCTTTTATAACAAATCATAATCTCTCCAAATGGCTATTGTGTCTGTCAAATGTGTGTGTGTTTGTATGTGACCTCAGAGAGGGGTGTGTGTGTGTGTGTGTGTGTGTGTGTGTGTGTGTGTGTGTGTGTGTGTGTGTCTATGGGAGGGTGTGAGTGAGTGACATCATTTTGATATCTGTGTCTATGTGCTAGGTCAGCAAATCACATCTTAATTCCATATGTATGTGTGTGAAAGAAACCTTCAATCATAAGCAAAATAATATTTCAGCAATTCAGCAATTTCATTTACGTATGTCAAAGCGCGTGAGATGTTTTTACGACAATGTTTTAAACAAAGACTATGTTTGGTCTAACAAAGAAGTGTTCTTCTCCACTGGACGAAGGTCAGGCTACACAGGAACAGTTTAAAATCACTGCCATAGTATATGCAATAGTCCAAAATAATAAAGGCTCTAAAAAGCTCTAAAATATACTATAAGTAATATATACTATAATATATACTATAAAAATATAATATAAGAGTCTTAACTCTTTGTTCAGCAATAAGGGTACCATTACATCCAACATTAAAGTGTGTGTGTGGGTCGATCTGACACTAAAACAGACCTTGGTGGGTCCTTCAGACACTTCTCTGTTCAAAATACACATTTCATAAACAAAATGTTCCCAAACAATGTCCAGCCGAGACAGAAGGTCATTTTTAACTGAACCTTAAGTTAACTCTTAATTTTGTCACCATTTTAATAATAATACTTAAGAATAATAAGAATAATACTTATATAACCCTAACAATCTATATACACACACACACTATATATATATATATATATATATATATATACACACACACACATTATATATATATATATATATATATATATATATATATATACACATACATACACTTCATAAATATCTATATAAATATTTAGTTACAAAATTAAATATATACTTCATTCCATATATACACTTCATAAATATCCATATAAATATATAATTACAAAAAAAAAATATATATATATATATATATATATATATATATATATATATATATATACACTTTATACCATATATACACTTCATAAATATCTATATAAATATATAATTACAAAAATAAATATCTACTACATACCTATCCCTGTAAATATGAAGATATCTATCCCCATAAATAAATATATACCATATACTAAGTTAGTTCTAATATAACAATCAACCCTATTCTATTTATCCCTCATCATCCTCCATTAACATACTTCCTCTTCAATATACTTGTTTAAAAATATTTTTTGTACCTTTTTTTAAACAGATTTATATTTGCACTTTGTTTTATTTCTGTCTCCAGTCTGTTCCATAAAGTCACCCCACAGCTTGATACGCACATGCTTTTCATATTTGTTCTAACCTTTGGTTTTTTTTAATTTAGGTCTCCCCTTAGATTATATCCCCCCTCTCTCTCACTAAACATTCCTTGTATATTTTTTGGCAATAGAATATTTCTTGCTTTGTACATTATTTGTGCTGTTCTGAATTTGACCAGATCCATAAATTTCAACATGTGTGAGTTTATGAATAGTGAGTTTGTGTGATCTCTGTATCCTGTTTTGTTTATTGTCCTTATTGCTCTTTTCTGTATTGTACATATCAGCTGCAGAGTAGTTTTGTAGGTGTTTCCCCAGACTTCGACACAATAAGTCAGATATGGCAAAAATAATGAGTAATATAGAGTATGCAAATATGAGACCAGACCTAAGCCCTTTTGGACTCAGAATGAAACCCCACCTGGAAACCCTGACCACTAATCTGAGCAACTTGACTGAGGCCCTGTTTACATTATTTCGAATCAGCGGATCATCAGATTAACGTTTTTAAAACAATTCGCGTACACACACACAAGTTTGGCCCGCTCTTCCTGAGCAAACTGCTCTAGCTGTCTCAAGTTTGAAGGATGCCTTCTCCACACTGCATGTTTCAGCTCTTTCCAGAGATGTTCATTAGGATTCAGATCAGGGTTCATAGAAGGCCACTTTAGAATAGTCCAATGTTTTGTTCTTCGCCAATCTTAGGTGCTTTTAGCTGTGTGTTTTGGGTCTTTGTCCTGTTGGAGGACACATGACCTGCAACTGAGACAGAGCTTTCTGACACTAGGTAGTATGCTTTGCTCCAGAATGTCTTGATGGTCTTGATTTCATTGTGCCCTGCACAGATTCAAGGCACCCGATGCCAGACACAGCAAAGCAGCCCCAAATCTTAACCAAGCCTCCTCCGTGTTTCACAGTAAGCATAGTGTTCTTTTCTTTGAAAGCTTCATTTTTTTTCTTTCAACAATGGAGTCCCTCCTGGGTCTTCTTCCATTGAGCCCATTGTCACTCAAAAAGTGATGAATTGTACAGACAGACGTTGATGTACCTTGACCTTGTAGTTCAACTTTTATCTCTTTACTAGTTGTCCTTAGCTCTTTGTCTACTATTGGCACTATCCTTCTGTTAAATCTGTGATGGATTTTCCTCTTGCAATCACATCCAGGAAGGTTGACTACAGTCCCATGGAACTTAAACTTCTTAATAATATTTGCATCTGTAGTCACAGGAACATCAAGCTGCTTGGAGATGGTCTGATAATCTTTGCCTTTAACATGCTTGTCTATAATTTTCTTTCAGATCTTCTAAAACAACCATCTCTTTTGCTTTCTCTGGTCCATGTTCAATGTGGTGCATACAACAGTACCAAATGGCAGTGTGATGACCTTTTCTCCATTTACATACATGAAAATCCCTCACCTTTTGGCGAAATTCGCCGTTTTGAAACCAAAATGGGTGACCTACGTGAATCGTGTAGATCCGATAAGAAAAAAAATGGGGGGGGGGGGGGGGGGGGTGTTTGATATTGACCCAAAGGGCAAGGAGGTCGCTTCGCATCCATAGACAGTTCGTGCCGGTTTGCGCCTCCTCCTCCTGCTTTGATATTGACGCGATAGCAACGAGTACATCTCGCTGCGAAGGGCAAGCAGCATCATTTTGCACCTCTTCTCCTGCTGGCCAGAGCGTGCACACATCAATCAGAGTGCAGACCAGACCACGAGAAGCTGGAAGCTGGATTGAATCATCGGACTGAATTTCCTACTTTTTTCAAGCTTTCCTGATTGCTATCAAAACAAACAAAACTTCCGGCTTGATTACGTCAGCATTCGAAAGAGGGCGCGCGCGTCTTTTGACAATCCCTGTGTCCGAAATTGCTCGCTACTCACTATATAGGGCACTGTATAGTGGAGACGCCATTTTGTAGTGCTGTCCGTGCTGAAAGAAATCAAATTAAAAGTCTCAAATTTGATTTAATAAAAGTCAGCAGCAAAGAAGAAAGTATTCAGCCTTGATTTAAAAAGAACTGAAAGCTGCAGGTACTTCCATATCTTGGCAGGCTGAGTGGTATGTTGGGGCACCTCTTGCCAGCAGACCAGGATATCCAGAGGGAACTTGTGCGGTTCAGTGTTGATCTGACCATCCCCAGCTTCAAGGAGGGAGAGAGCATCGTGGAGTGGTGGGGTCATGTCTTCAACAAACCAGACAAGTACCCCTCCCTGGTTGCACTGGTTAAGTGTTGCCTCTCCATCTTTCATGGACCTAGAGTCGAGTCCTCATTTAGTCTGATGAATGATGTAATTGATCAAAGGAGTGGCAACATGAATGTGGAAACATTTAATGCAATACAGACGGTCAAGTACATGCTGATGTCCGGGGGAAGACAGCTATGCAGCTCTTTAGAAGGGAGGACGTGAAGTTTGGGGAAGTGGACAGAACATTGTGCAAGAACATTAACTCTGCAGCAGCCACATACAAACACCAGCAGAGGGTGAACAAGGAGGAAAAGCAGCAGCAGCAGAGCAAGTATGCCTCTCAAGCAACTTGCAGTGCTCAGCAGGCCAAGAAACAGACTGCTGAAGGAGAGAATCGGGCAAGGCTGAAACATGTGGCAACTCGGCGAAAGCAGGCCATGGAGACACTGGTGAGCCAGGCAAATAAAAGGAAAAAATGATCACTATTCCTTGTGTCTTCTCCACTTTCTTCGTTCTATTATTCGCATTTTTTCCAGGGCATAATTTCACTATAACTACATGTATTTGAATTTGTATTTGTACTGTATGTCCTTGTGCAAATGTCAATACAGTATACTTAGTAAGGAGGCTATAATATTTATTCTGGGGGAGGACCCGCCAAACAAAATAAAACAACACCAGAGGCCACGTCACCACTCGCGCACCCTTCTCACCTTTTTCACCCCTGACCCGTTTTCATGCCTGCATTTAGATAGATAGATAGATAGATAGATAGATAGATAGATAGATAGATAGATAGATAGATAGAATTTATTCAGGTAAAAATCCCATGCAAATCAAAAATAAACAAATGTAATACAACTGATAGACATGAAACTAAACTAAGGATAACACAATAAAGTATAAAAACACTTATTTCCGTTGTGGTCCCATTGCAGTTTCAAGATGGCAGGAACAGATAAAGAATAGACTAGATTTACCATCAATGGAAAAATAAAAATAATACTGAGTGAATTATGTACATACCAGAGACGTTACAAACTATTTAAAAAGTGCCTTTTAACAGCTTGTCTAAAGCGTTGGAAGGCTTGAACAGACTGTACACGAGGTGGCAGACTATTCCACTGTTTTACAGCATTGCACAGAAAGGATTTTTGGCCATGGCTTTTGAACTTAGGGATAACAAAATTGTATTGAATAAAACAAGTATTATGAGTGTACATCAGTCACTCTAGTAATGTTAAATGAGAGATAATGTGCAGACAGTCCATGAAGAATTTTATAAATGACTCACTCCAGTGTGCCAGGCTCTTTTCAACATGGAGCCACTGTTTTAAAATCAGAACTATCCAAGTGTGAACTGGGGGAAGACCTAACACAAAGCAGATAAGCTTATTTTGACATACCTGAAGTTTGTCTTTAGTTATTTTCTGTAAGGGATAATACCACGAGGAACACGCATAGTCAAAATTACTTTGCACCAAAGCCAAAACAAGAGTACATCAAGTTGCTGAAGTGAGATATTTTGATTGGCGATACAAGAATTTGAGTCTCAAATTACATTTCTTGTGTTACTCTTTTGCCCATGCTTTCACCGCTAAGTGTTTGGTCAAGCTCAGCTCCCAAATATGTCACACTTCCTTTAGCACCAATGATCTTACCACCACAGGAAATATTCATCTGGGATCTCTTCCCAATATTCCTTCTACTTCCAAAATGAAGATTCAGTTTTACCCAAATGAAAAGAAAGCTTATTACCTATCAGCCATTCATTAACCTTTTCTAGTTCATAACCGTGTTTCAATCATGTTAATGGAGCTTCCTGTTACCATCAAAGCCGAGTCATCAGTGTAAAGAAGCAGGTTACAACATACTGCCCTTTCCATGTCGTTGACATACACCAGAAAGAGAAGAGGCCCCAAAATGGAACATTGGGGGACACCACATAGTATACTTTTGGAATCTGAAAGCATGCGTTTTACATTAATCACTTGACTGTGTCCCAACAAATATGAATGAAACCACTGTACTGCAGATGAACTGAGGCCTATTGATCATAATTTCAGAAGAATTTCATGTTCAACAGTATCAAATGCCTTTTGAAGCTCGAGAAGCATCATACCAGTATAAAAACTCTTATTCATTTGTTTCCTGATGAAATCTGTCAAGTGTATCAAACGTGTCAGTCAAAAAGGATGGGCAGAAGCCAGATTGATGATCATAACACAAGTGGTTTTCTTTTAGATACACCTCCAACTGGTTGTAAATGACCCGTTCTTGTTCATGGTAAACAAAAATGTTTGGTCAAGATGAATCTTGTGAAGAGACATTTTACTCAAATATTAGGTGTGCATTTTATATATATATATATATATATATATATATATATATATAGCACGGTGGTGTAGTGGTTAGCACTGTCGCCTCACAGCAAGAAGGTCCAGGTTCAAGCCCCGTGGCCGACGAGGGCCTTTCTGTGTGGAGTTTGCATGTTCTCCCCATGTCTGTGTGGGTTTCCTCCGGGTGCTCCGGTTTCCCCCGCAGTCCAAAGACATGCAGGTTAGGTTAACTGGTGACTCTAAGTTGACCGTAGGTGTGAATGGTTGTGTGTGTCTATGTGTCAGCCCTGTGATGACCTGGCGACTTGTCCAGAGTGTACCCCGCCTTTCACCCGTAGTCAGCTGGGATAGGCTCCAGCTTGCCTGCGACCCTGTAGAACAGGATAAAGTGGCTAGAGATAATGAGATGCTATATCAGTGGTGCTTGAAAGTTTGTGAACCCTTTAGAATTTATATTTCTGCATAAATATGACCTAAAACATCATCAGATTTTCACACAAGTCCTAAAAGTAGATCAAGAGAACCCAGTTAAACAAATGAGACAAAAAATATGATACTTGGTCATTTATTTATTGAGGAAAATGATTGAATATTACAAAAGTAATATGTGGCAGAAGTATGTGAACCTTTGATTTCAGTATCTGGTGTGACCCCCTTGTGCAGCAATAACTGCAACTAAACATTTCCGGTAACTGTTGTTCAGTCCTGCACACTGGCTTGGAGGAATTTTAGCCCATTCTTCTGTACAGAACAGCTTCAACTCTGGGACGTTGGTGGGTTTCCTCACATGAACTGCTCGCTTCAGGTCCTTCCACAACATTTCGACTGGATTAAGGCCAGGACTTTGACTTGGCCATTCCAAAACATTAACTTTATTCTTCTTTAACCATTCTTTGGTAGAACGACTTGTGTGCTTAGGGTCGTTGTCTTGCTGCATGACCCACCTTCTCTTGAGATTCAGTTCATGGACAGATGTCCTGACATTTTCCTTTAGAATTTGCTGGTATAATTCAGAATTCGTTGCTCCATCAATGATGGCAAGCCGTCCTGGCCCAGATGCAGCAAAACAGGCCCAAACCATGATACTACCACCATGTTTCACAGATGAGATAAGGTTCTTATGCTGGAATACAGGGTTTTCCTTTCTCCAAACATAATGCTTCTCATTTAAACCAAAAAGTTCTATTTTGGTCTCATCTGTCCACAAAACATTTTTCCAATAGTCTTCTGGCTTGTCCACATGATCTTTAGCAAACTGCAGACAAACAGCAATGTTCTTTTTGGAGAGCAGTGGCTTTCTCCTTGCAACCCTGCCATGCACACCAATCAGTGGCGGTTCTAGACCAAAATTACTAGGGGGGCCGAGGTGGGGCCAGTGTTTTTTCAGGGGGGCACATATAAGGACAAAACATGGCAATATTTAAGCGTTCAAAATGTTTTGTTTAGTTTATTTAAAACCAAAACAAAATACATTGAGCATAAATACAATGAGATAAACATTGTTTCAATAGCCTAAACATAAAATAAATTGTGCTCAATAAATCTTAAAACCATGTTTCTCTTTTTTGTAAAATAAGATTTCTATTTTTGCATACAATGAACCTTTTATCTGTACCATTACACTTTTTAAATTCACAGCATGAATGAATTTTCTTTTTCACAATCACTATCTTTATCTAAATCACACTGTCATCATCTCACTCTTTATGTACAGCGGGGGGGGGGGAATAAAAAGAAAAAATAAATTCACATACAGTGGTCTCAGAATCACCCTATAGCATTCACAGCAGGCTGAAACACTACAACAACAAGATTCTGCGATTGTGACTCCTTGAGAAACGGTCTACAAATGCATCAAGGTTCAAAGCCTTGGACCTTCTGGATTCAATGCTGAGCACACCAAGATTGCTTAGACGCTCCTCACTAATGGTGGATCGGAGGTAGGTCTTCACCAGTTTCAAAGTGGAGAAACTCCGCTCACAAGAGGCAGAGCTCACTGGGAGTGCCACAGCTATTTTGCATAGTCTAAAGAGCTCTGTGACAAGCGGGGGCATGGTCAAGCGCCAGTCTGTGACAGGAGGGCGGAGTCAGGGAAGGTAAGTGGCAGAATCACTACACCTGACGGCAACCTGTGTTTGTGTGTCTCCACAGGGACCGCGCCCTATTTAAGGAGAGAGAGCAAGAGCAGAGGGGGCTCTCTCCACAACCAGATGACTGGAATGTGTGTGCGGCTGAGAGAGGAAGATGTTTCCACTGAAAAGTGAAAATAAAAGAGTTTTGCGAACTCAGTCTCTGTCCTGCCATCCTCTGTGCTCCACTCTGAATCCCGGGTTTCAGCACCACTGTAAGGTTCACTAGGTGTGGGTGGAGCACAGAGGATGGCAGGACAGAGACTGAGTTCGCAAAACTCTTTTATTTTCACTTTTCAGTGGAAATATCTTTCTCTCTCAGCCGCACACACATTCCAGTCATCTGGTTGTGGAGAGAGCCCCCTCTGCTCTCGCTCTCTCTCCTTAAATAGGGCGCGGTCACTGGGGAGACACACAAACACAGGTTGCCGTCAGGTGTAGTGATTCTGCCACTTACCTTCCCTGACTCTGCCCTCCTGTCACAGACTGGCGCTTGACCACGCCCCCGCTGCCACAAGCTCAAAAAATACTTCTTTATATGTCTCAGTGAAACGCGTCAACGCTACTGTATCTGATGGCTTTTCAATAAAAAAAAACTTCGGACGTGACAGCTGTTACCTCTCACGTCCGAAGTTTACAATTCGCGCCGCTGCTGGTCTTTCTGCTGCAGGTAACAGTGTGTGTGTAGCGCTTTAAGGAGTCTGTGTAGAACACTCCGTCATGTCAGTTCCGATCTTCGAGCCAGCGCATGTCGAAATTAATAAATCTTATTATCCGTTCAGCACAGGGGCCACAACAGGGGCCAGGAGCAATTTTACAGGGGCATTGGCCCCCCCGGCCCCCGTTTAAAACCGCCTATGACACCAATGTTGTTCAGTGTTCTCCTGATGGTGGACTCATGAACATTAGCCAATGTGAAAGAGGCCTTCAGTTGCTTAGAAGTTACCCTGGGGTCCTTTGTGATCTAGCTGACTATTACAAACCTTGCTCTTGGAGTGATCTTTGTTGGTCAACCACTCCTGGGGAGGGTAACAATTTGTACACAATATGTCTGACTGTGGATTGGTGGAGTCCAAACTCTTTAGAGATGGTTTTGTAACCTTTTCCAGCCTGATGAGCATCAACAACACTTTTTCTGAGGTCCTCAGAAATCTCCTTTGTTTGTGCCATGATACACTTCCACAAACATGTTGTGAAGATCAGACTTTGATAGATCCCTGTTCTTTAAATAAAACAGGGTACCCACTCAAACCTGATTGCCATCCCATTGATTGAAAACACCTGACTCTAATTTCACCTTCAAATTAATTGCAATCCTAGAGCTTCACATACTTTTACCACTCCATCCATTATCTGTAACCGCTTGTATAGGGTCGCAGGCAAGCTGGAGCCTATCCCAGCCGACTATGGGCGAGAGGCAGGGTACGCTCTGGACAAGTCGCCAGATCATCGCAGGGCTGACACAGAGACAACCATTCACACCATTAGAGCCACCAATTAGCCTAATCTGCATGTCTTTGGACTGTGGGGGAAACTGGAGCACCCAGAGAAAACCCACGCAAACACAGGGAGAACGTGCAAGCTCCACAGAGAAAAGCCCTTGTCAGCCACTGGGCTCGAACCCATAACCTTCTTGCTGTGAGGCAACAGTGCTAACCACTACACCACCAGGCCGCCCACTTTTACCACTCACAGATATATAATATTGGATCATTTTCCTCAATAAATAAATGACTAAGTATAATATTCTTGTCTCATTTGTTTAACTTGGTTCTCTTTATCTACTTTTTGGACTTTTTACACTCATGGCCTTCCATCAAATTGGTGTCCTCTCTGGGATTGGGAAGAGAACGGAAAGCACATCTTGTACAAATAAAATACCTCCTCAGTGGCCACTAATTTGTCATACTGCACAGATGACATCCCTCAGCACCTGATACAAGTCCATCCACTACATCGGTCACAGTCTATAGCCTTGCTGGAAGAACAGACAGCTTTCTGACACTGGATACAGCAGGCACATTGATGCTATCAGACTGTCTATGCTCACCTTCCTTTGGTAAGTCACAGGTCTAGTCCTGCCACTGGGATGATGCAGCACAGGTGACAGCGTACTCTGTAGAATATCATGTCCAAAAGGTAAGCTCTTGGATCCCTGTAGCACCACAAAGTTGGACAAGTAATTCCCTCTGTGTTCCGTGTCACAGTGAAACAGCACAGAAGACATGATAAAATAGAACACAGACTAAAATTTCAGCTTGTCCTGACACCATCTTGAAACCAGAAGTTCCTTTGCTAATGGTCCAAAACACTAAATTTATGACTTTATGTAAATTCACTGATCAACACTAAAACAAGCCTAGTACTAGCCAAGCTTACTATTATTGTGAAAACCCCCTCCTCTGCTCCTCACGTGCTGCTCCATTCCACTCCACCGAGCTCACACCTCTCTTTCCATCCTCCTCACTGTACATTGGGCAAAATAAACTTGGTTCCTCTTACAAGCAAGTTTGTAACCATTCCATTTGGTGTGCACTTTATTATTATTGCCCTAACAGGAGAACTGGGCATTTTCAGGCAAGTAGCCTTTTTTTTTTGTGATAAACATTCCCTTACTTATGAAGGTCAACACACTTCACTCTCATTTGGTTTGTGTTCTCTTATCTTTCCCATGTTGATGGATGACTATGGGAATTTGACCTCTGTCTCACCTCATATTTGTGCCCCAGTTAATTAGGATGTTATGGATGACAGCTGGAAAGTTCCTACACACTCCAATCAACTCAAAATTGTACAATTTAAACAGGAGTACATCGTTGCATTGTGTTCACTATAATTTCCCGTGGTGCCAATAATAGTGGCACATATGTTTTTGCTGAAAATAATTATTCCTTCATGAGGGATTTGTTTT
Organism: Neoarius graeffei; assembly: GCF_027579695.1. Lineage (NCBI taxonomy): Eukaryota > Metazoa > Chordata > Actinopteri > Siluriformes > Ariidae > Neoarius > Neoarius graeffei. Next base: position 24,155,465 of record NC_083593.1, read on the forward strand.
TCCCTGAATAAATTAATTTCAATTAAAAGGTTGGATTTTTTTCATTTTTTCACTGTGGCAGCACAGTGGTGTAGTGGTTCGCGCTGTCGCCTCACAGCAAGACGGTCTGGGTTCGAGCCCCGTGGCCGGCGAGGGCCTTTCTGTGCGGAGTTTGCATGTTCTCCACGTGTCCGCGTGGGTTTCCTCTGGGTGCTCCGGTTTCCCCCACGGTCCAAAGACATGCGGGTTAGGTTAACTGGTGACTCTAAATTGACCATAGGTGTGAATGTGAGTGTGAATGGTTGTCTGTGTCTATGTGTCAGCCCTGTGATGACCTGGCGACTTGTCCAGGGTGTACCCTGCCTTTTGCCCGTAGTCAGCTGGGATAGGCTCCAGCTTGCCTGCGACCCTGTAGAACAGGATAAAGCGGCTAGAGATAATGAGATGAGATTTTTTCACTGTGAAATGAAGCTACTTCACCAAATGGTGGATTTTTGCTAACCTTTACAAAGGGTGTTGAGCAAAAACCATTTAAATAAACAAACGCCACAACACGGGCTGAGAAAATGCACAGAGTGCAAGAGTGAACATATCAAGCATATGTTGGAGATAATGAATACAAAAGTCTATGTAGGTTCATTCCCATTGGTTCCTAATTTTTCAGACACCCTGTAGAACCCTACCATAGAAAATATGCCTTTCAGAAAATATTCCAAGTAAAACCCTTAAAGAACCCCACTCCCAAAACAAACAAACAAACAAACAAACAAAAAAAACTTTGAGGAATCCATTTACTGAACAATATACTTGATTGATTTGTACTGCTCTTGTTAGACATGCCATTGATCTCCTCACAAGTGAAGATATTGGAAAACATGTTACTCAGGTCCGGGATGTATTTCGGATGAAAAATATGAGTTTTTCAACATGAGAAGATAAACTACATATCTTTAAGCTGAAGTGTAATTTTCTTTTTATTATACAGACACATTCACAAACAAACTATGCAAGTTAATCAAAACAATTAATTGATATTGGAAAATAAACATTTATGAATTTGACACTATGTAATCAGGACAAATTGATAATAGTTGAGCATATTTTTCTTCTTTGTCTGAAAAACCTTTAACATTATCATTAGAAATCAAGTGACCCGAGAGTGCAATTTTTTTGGACTACCCCTTTGCTGATACAGTACAAATTCTTGGTATTCAAAACAGTCAAGGTCACATCAGCAACAAATGTCTGAAATAGTTTTCCTTCAATAGCGTCCTTGTTTGAAATATATTTTCAGGTAATTAAGGCATGCACATTTGTAAAAAGTAAAATTAAACTTGTGGCTGATGGAGACATGTTAAACCGAAGGTTAAAATCCAATCACCTCCTTCACCGTAATGACACAGAGATTTCGCTAATCTTTGTAAAGTATTCCAAATCATGTTTTGTGGGTAACTAAAAGGGCATTAAATCACAAAAGGTTATGCCTCAAACAAGAGATCATCAAGGAGTGACTGAATATGAATAGTAAAAGCAAATCCCAGTGTTTCTCAATATGAATAAAGTATTTGAGTTCGACAGTACAGTTATATACGACACAAAATTTCTGTATTCTGTACGCAATGTCATGTGGGTTAATTTTCAGCTTGGTGTTAAATGTTTATCAAGTTGATAAGGACTAAAATTCAAAGAGGACAATCCTTATGAAACAACACAATCAGTTTTAGGATATTCACAGATTGTGCTTGTGTAATTATATCCATGATAAAGGTAACCTGAAGTCACAAAATGATATCTTCTTTAACACGTGGTTTTATCAGGAATTTTTCAAATGTTCTCTGTGGATGAGCTTTTGCGTTTTACCAGCTGCTCCATTTGAGCTTTCTGGTATGGCATCATGCACTCTTTGAAGTCCTGAACCTGTGTCTTGCATTTCCTCCAGTCTTCATTCTCCATTATGCACTTCTGAATTGCATAATGGAGTGCAGAGCAGCCTGTCTTGGAGATCAGCCGATCTACCAGGTCATTTTCTTCCTCGGGTTTGCTCTGGTCATGGGTCAAGGATGAAGAATGAGATGCCATTCTGCTTTAAATCTGGGTTGGAAATAGAAAAGCAATATGTTGACATAATGGAGGTCCAAAAATATTTGTTTTAAAACTGATATGGCTAGTGGTGGCATTTAAAGCATTTGAGGTTTTTTTTTTTTTGCACTAATAAGCCAAAATGCTCTAGCTTTCAATTGTGCAGTAATGGTGCACAAATTTTTAATTCCTATGTACCTCATCTCCCAGCACAATCTGCTATTTCAAATCAGCTAGACAGAACACACTCCTAAAAGATGATTCTGGGATTTGTTTTTAATCTGGGCCTTATTTTCCCATTTTTTTGTGCGGGCAAATATTTATTAGGGACAAAAATGATTAAAATCTGTCCAGTATTGAGTTAGAACGCTATAACTGGCAATTACAAAACAGCTACACAATTTAATTCTATGGGGGAAATTATCCGTGTCAAAGTAAACCAATTGTTTGCACTGCTGATAGGCTCAATGTTATTATGAGTGTCTGACAACATAGAAAGGATCCCTGCAGAGATACACACCTGTGTCTGTTTACCTCAAAAACTAAGGAAGGTCAAACAGGTGACACACCAGGCAATTAAAATTCTACTATAAGCATGTCACGTACAAGCATACTATAAGCATGTACAAGTAGAAATGTTAAAATGCTATCTTCACAGTGAAAATACGAAACACACCATACTTTTCAATAGCGACATAAAAAGGTCCCACATAAAAATCAAAAATACCCATCAGTGATATTTTTCCTTGAGGTCATACCAAGAAACATCACATGTATAATTGTGTTTGCCATAGAAATTTCACAGAGCCCTGAACAGGCCAAGATTTTTTTTAAGTGCATATGAAGTGTGTGTGTGTGTGTGTGTGTGTGGGGGGGGGGGGGGGGGGGGTTCCCCCATTTTTACAGGGTTCCTACATATTTTCAATTCCAAAATTCCATATTAAAGGATATGGGACATGAAACATAAATGCACGCTATATCAGTTTCTTTCCATTAAAAATATGAATTAATTGCATCAACAAATACAAAATCATCTATTAAATTCAGCAAAATCGTTATATTCGTGATTATAATGGCATTTCTGCTCGACTTCCGATATGCATTTTCTACAACCGGAAGAGCCGCGGTCACGTGATCATACGTCACAAAAACTTTCGGGCACAGCACAAGCGGGTAGATGAATGGAGAAGTGGATGACAAGAAAATTGTTTTTATAGTCTTTAAAGTACATTGGACATTATACATTGGACATCATGGTGTATTGTGCTGCTTATGGTTGCAATAATTCCAATGAGAAATGCCCTGGAGTAAGTTTTTTTGCATTCCCCAAGGACCTGAAGCTGAGGAAAGTGTGGGCTCACTACTGCCGTAGAAAAAACTTTGCACCTACTGTTTCCCACAAACTGTGTTCGGACCATTTCACAGAGGATTCTTTCAACTTGCTTCCTGAGTTGTTCGCGCCAAGTCCTTTTTTCCCGCGAGTGCCGGCGTTAATTACTAATCCTTTTTTAACTTTTTCTCTACAAATAAATTTCCAGTATCCTCTTCATTTTTATTGTACTGTCGCTTTCATTTTTGTACTTTTCACTTTCGCTTTCCTTTTTCCAGTTTTTTTTCCCGTTTTTTTCCTCTTTCTTTTTTCGGAAGAACGCCGAGACCGGAAGCTTTCTTTTTCTCTCCTCCTGTGTAAAGACCACAAGTGGAGGCCATCCACATCTGATCTGCTTTAATATCAACAGATCTTTATTTAAGGTACGTGAATCTTTTCATCATGGCACACCTTCAGCCTGTTCAGTGTGCTGAATGCAGGATGTTTAGTCATTCTTCCTCCGTCACTAGTGATAGCTTTATTAACTTTACTTGTGACAAGTGCAGATTAGTTAGCTCTCTGACGGAGAAGATTACAGTGCTAGAAGCGCGTGTCCAGGCTTTAGAGCAGGTTAGTGAGCATGAGAACAGTGTAGTTTCTGTTAGGGAAAGTCTGGACGCCCTAGGTGGAGTTAGCAATCCCCCAACTCTAGCATTAGAGCCCTTACAGCGGGGCGAATGGGTGATGGCTCGGCGGCATAAGCGTAGAGCCAAAGCTACCGCTGAGGTTCGCCCACGGGAGCACCACTCCTCTCCGCGTCACGTGTCGAACAGGTTTGCTCTCCTTAGTGATGCACCCACTGAGAAACCTGAAAGAGCTCTGGTTATAGGGGACTCTATCATACGGCACGTGAAATTAGCTCAGCCTTTAGGGGCACCAGCCGCTTTAGTCAGGTGTATACCGGGAGCCAGGGCGCCGGACATAGCAGGTAATCTTAGGGTCCTAGGCAAGCACAGGTTCTCAAAGATAGTTATCCATGCAGGAGCTAATGATATACGCCTTCGTCAGTCTGAGGTTACTAAGAGTAACTTTGTAGAGGTGTTTAAATTAGCGAAGGTGATGTCCGATGCTGTAGTATGCTCTGGCCCCATCCCAATGCAGCGTGGCGATGTAGCTTACAGCAGGTTATGGTCGCTGAACTGCTGGCTGTCCAGGTGGTGCTCTGAAAACAGTGTGGGCTTTATAGATAATTGTGCTAATTTTGAGGGCATTGCTGGCCTGTTAGGGCGGGACGGTATCCATCCCACTCGGGAAGGTGTTGCTCTCATTTCCTGCAGCATAGGTCATAGTCTCAGAACAGGCCTAGTTAATTTCTGACAATCCAGAGCCAAGGCCAGGGAGCAGACGAACAGGCTAAACCGACTGTCTGCTAGCTGCACACAGTCGTCACTCAGGGCCCACTACATCGAGACGGTGTCTGTTCCCCGAGCTCAACAAAAAGGTAGAAATTTTCAGAGAGTTTGTTCCAGTAACCTAATCAATATAAAATTAGATTATACTGACTGTACAGCTGCTGCCAGCACCTTTGATCTAAAGGTGGGGCTATTAAATATTAGATCTCTTACATCTAAAGCGCTAATGGTTAATGAACTCATTACTGATCAGGAGTTTAATGTACTGTGTTTAACAGAAACATGGATTAAGCCAAATGAATATATAGCATTAAATGAAGCGAGTCCTCCTGGATACAGTTATATACACCAGCCTCGTCTAACTGGCAGAGGAGGAGGCGTCGCGGTTATTTATAACGATTATCTAGGTGTAACACAAAAACCTGGTTATAAATTTAATACATTTGAAGTTCTTCATACTCATATAATGTATGTAGCCTCAAAAAATAAGTCTACCCAGTTAATTCCATTGCTTATTATTTACAGGCCCCCGGGGCCATATTCTGAGTTTCTTTCTGAATTTGCAGATTTTATCTCAGATCTGGTTATTTCCTTAGACAAAGCTTTAGTTGTCGGAGATTTTAATATTCACTTCGATAACCCAGAAGACCCTTTAAAAACAGCGTGTGTGTCCATTTTAGATTCAGTCGGGATTAAGCAGAATGTCACAGGACCGACCCATAATGGTGGTCACACCCTTGATCTAATACTAACATTCAGATTAAACATAAACAATATAGTCATACTTCCACAGTCTGAAGTTCTCAGATCATTGTCTCATCTCTTTCAAAATATGTCTGAGTAATAATATATGCACCTCACCACGCTACTGTATTAAACGTACTTTCACGTCAACTACTGCACAGAGCTTTATAAATGATCTCCCAGAGCTGTCAACTTTGATTGGGTCACTGTCAGCCCCTGCAGAACTTGATCAGGCAACTGAATGCTTAGAGTCAACATTCCGCCATACTTTAGATAATGTAGCTCCTCTAAAAAGGAAAATGGTCAGAGACAAAAAATTAGCACCCTGGTATAATGATGACACTCGCACATTAAAACAGACCACTCGAAAATTGGAACGTAAATGGCGTCAAACAAAATTGGTAGTGTTCAAATTAGCTTGGAAGGAGAGCTTCCTGAAGTATAGAAAAGCTCTTAGTGCTGCGAGATCAACATATCTCTCCTCCCTAATAGAACATAACAAATATAATCCTAGATTCCTATTTAATACTGTAGCAAAATTAACCAGGAATAAGTCCACTATAGACACATGCACACCTGCAGTATGTAGTAGCAACGACTTCATGAATTTTTTTAATGGCAAAATTGAGAATATCCAACAAAAAATTCAAACTACTAATTTAAGGTTAGACAATGAAAGTGACCTTGTAGTTAACAATATAACTGTATCAGATCATCAGTTAGAATGTTTTACTCCTCTAAAAGAAACTGAATTACTTTCATTAATCTCTACATCAAAAGCCTCAACTTGCGTACTAGATCCCTTACCAACACATCTATTCAAACAGATAATGCCTGGAGTAATTGAACCGCTTCTAAAAATAATAAATTCTTCTCTTATGATTGTCTATGTACCCAAATCCTTTAAACTAGCAGTTATCAAACCCCTGATTAAAAAAACCTTACCTTGATCCCTGTCAGCTGTCCAATTATCGGCCAATATCAAACCTCCCCTCTATCTCCAAGATCCTTGAAAAAGCTGTGGCACAGCAGTTATGCTCATATTTACATAGGAATAACATCCATGAAATGTATCAGTCAGGATTTAGACCTCATCATAGCACAGAGACAGCACTGGTTAAGGTGGTAAACGACCTACTGTTGGCGTCTGATCAGGGCTGTGTCTCGCTACTTGTGTTGCTTGACCTTAGTGCAGCATTTGATACCATTGATCATTCCATTCTTCTGGATAGACTAGAAAATGTTGTGGGAGTTAAGGGAATGGCCCTCTCCTGGCTCAGGTCTTATCTAACTGATCGTTATCAGTATGTTGATATAAATGGTGATATTTCTAGACGTACCGAGGTAAAGTTTGGTGTTCCACAAGGTTCTGTCTTGGGTCCACTGCTTTTTTCTCTATATATGTTACCTCTGGGCGATATTATTCGTAAACATTGTATTAGTTTCCACTGTTATGCTGATGACACACAGTTGTATATCTCTGCAAAACCTGATGAGAGACACCAGCTTTATAGAATTGAGGAATGTGTTAAGGACATTAGACACTGGATGCTTATTAACTTCCTTCTGCTTAACTCTGACAAGACTGAAGTACTTGTGCTAGGACCACATACAGCTAGAAGTAAGTTTTCTGATTACACAGTGACTCTGGATGGCCTTTCTGTTTCTTCACGTGCAGCAGTAAAAGACCTCGGAGTGATTATTGACCCCAGTCTTTCATTCGAAACTCACATTGATAACATCACCCGGATAGCTTTCTTTCATCTCAGAAATATTGCAAAGATAAGAAATTTAATGTCATTGCATGGTGCAGAAAAACTAGTCCATGCTTTCGTTACCTCCAGGTTGGATTATTGTAATGCCTTACTGTCTGGATGTTCCAATAAGTGCATAAACAAGCTCCAGTTAGTTCAAAATGCAGCAGCAAGAGTCCTTACTAGAACTAGAAAATATGACCACATCACGCCTGTCTTATCCACACTGCATTGGCTCCCAATCAAATTTCGTATTGATTATAAAATACTACTATTGACCTTTAAAGCACTAAATGGTCTCGCACCACAGTACCTGAGTGAACTTCTGCTCCTCTATGACCCGCCACGCCTACTTAGATCAAAAGGTGCAGGCTATCTGCTGGTACCTCGTATAGTGAAGGCTACATCAGGGGGCAGAGCCTTTTCTTACAAAGCCCCACTGTTATGGAACAGCCTTCCAAGTAATGTTCGGGAATCAGACACAGTCTCAGCATTTAAGTCTAGGCTGAAAACATATCTGTTTAGTCAAGCCTTTTGTTAATGGTGTTTATGAGGTAAAGGAGTAGATCTGGAGGGTCCTCAGACATAGTGTTTTGGTAAACTGGGATGTATGGATGCTGTCAGTCCCCACTCGCTTGCTCACTCAAGTTTGTTGACGGTGTAGTGGCAGGCTGCTTTATGTCCCGGGGCTCACTCATGCCTGTGTTACCTTCTGGCTCTCTCCTTTTAGTTATGCTGTCATAGTTAGTTGCCGGAGTCCCTGCTTGTACTCGGTGCAATATGTATACTGCTCCTACTTATTCAGGTGACACTGGGCATACCTAACAACCTGTGTTTTTTTTTCCCTCCCCCCCCCCACCCCAAATCTGTCCCTCTGAGTTACATGGAGTCAACAGGAAATCTTTTGGTGGAGAGGGTGGAGACCTCGACTGGCTATTGTAGCCTGCAGGGAATCGGCCGTCAGACATTCTGTCACATGCCCCAGACCCGGTGAAATGTAACTGAATTGTCTTGGCCAGCCCTAAGGGTCCCATCTGCATCTCATCATTGCTGAGGAGTGTGCTCCCATCACCCAATCAAGCATCCAGCCAGAGCAGGTCATGATATTTTTTACCATATTAACATGCCATTGTTGTGTGTTATGCCTGATGTAAAGACTCTCGTCTCTGCGAGCCTACCACACAGATTTAATACTTGTCATTTTTAGGGCATACCTAACAACCTGTGTTTTCTTTCTCTCCCCCCCCAATCTGTCCCTCTGAGTTACATGTTGATCCTGGGATTGAGATGCTGGCCTCTTCTGCCCCTCGGACCTGCTTGATCCATCCTGGTGCCCTGTGTCTGGTCGGAGTTTTATCGCACCGCTCCTGTGAAGGACGGCCCCATGAGGACAGTTGAGGGTTATACCTGTTAAAACTGTTAATATTATAGTCAGGCTGTCTGTTGTTGCCCAAATGAGGATGGGTTCCCTTTTGAGTCTGGTTCCTCTCGAGGTTTCTTCCTCATGTCGTTTGAGGGAGTTTTTCCTTGCCACCGTCGCCACAGGCTTGCTCATTGGGGATAGATTAGGGATAAAATTAGCTCATGTTTTAAGTCGTTCAAATTCTGTAAAGCTGCTTTGCGACAATGTTTATTGTTAAAAGCGCTATACAAATAAACTTGATTTGATTTGAACTTTAATACTCAGGTACTGAACGAAATTAATTGCCAAGCCAAATTTACCTTCACTCGGAGTTGTACCATTATTTTTTAGACAGGGCGGACGGACCAGGGCATTCGCCCGCCTGGCCGTGCCCAACGAGGAGCGCTCTCGGCCGGCTTGGGAGGCAGACGGCAGCCCCTCCTGGAAGCATAGGTCGCGTTAACCGACAATTGTCCGTCATTGACGGATTTTTTTTTTAGCCATGACGGAAAAATCTGAAGGCTGTCGGTCATTTTGACAGATGTTTACCGTTACCATTACCAATAACAATAATAGCCTAATAATAACAATAAAAAAACATAATGAAACACACAATTGAAATGATTGTCAAGTTGTGGCAGTTTTCTTACATACAGTATACATAGTCTTCACTGCCGTCACTTTCAATCTGAGCCGACGTTGCGGCAGTCGATGTTCAGTGCATCATGTCTACATTGTAGCCACTGCGCAAGGCTGTTCCCCCTATTGCGCTCCTGACCGCGCTCTGACTTTACTAACCACTAGCACAGTGAGATGTATTAATGTTTGCCTTCTCTGCAGAAGACACGTCATTTTTGCTATTAAAAAAAAGAGATGCATTAGGTTGTTTGTGTCGTTTCCCTGCCTGTACGTCTTAATGCAATAGCGCTCATTTAGGCTAGTTGTTTTCTTGTTTTTAAAATGAAACAAATGTCGATTTATTGTATTCTTCCCCAGCAAGCTTAGGAAGCTTAGGAACATCACTGCTCGAATATCTGCTAAACTATCATTTTAATGAGAGCACGGGTAGACAAACTAACATTTAAACATAACTTTGTTTTGTTTTATTTAAGACCTTCCGTGTCAGGTTTCAGGCTCCGCGGGGTGCAGAAAGACCACATGCTGCAGGATTTCCTCCCTATGAAGAGAGTACTAGCAGGGTTGGAAAATCCAGCTTTCAGAGGCTCTTGCCGGCTTCTGATCACTTCCCTGGGAGAAATGTTTCCCGACTTCAGAACTTTGGCTGAAGTGGCGCTGGTTATTCCAGTCTCCAGTGTCGCAGCAGAGCGCGGGTTCAACCTTCAGAATAAAATTAAAACGTCAATGAGAAGTCGTCTGTCCGAGGCAAAGACGCAAAATTTAATGACAATTGCCTTGGCAGCAGTCTCCATTGACGACTTTGATTATGCACAAGCGAGCTCCCAATTTAAATCCATGCGGGCCAGAAGGAAGGTTTGAGCTCACGCAAACAGGTCAAATTAGATTGTCACTTAAATCGTTGTAGTGGACTGTTCATATTTTAACTGCAATTGTCTTGCTACGTTGTAAAATAACATTGTTCATATGCCCGTTAAGGCACAACAGCCGCAATGTTTTTAGCGGAGGGAAAATGGGTTCACAAGTGACCGAACGTCAGAATCTCTGTTCATCTTTTTGCATCATAAATAAATAAATAAATGATTAAATAATACAAGCTTGTTCTGTTAATTAATTTTTAAATGAAAATGAGTCCATGAAAACGCAAGTTATTAAATATATAGCATTTATAGCCTATATACATTGTCATTTAAAAGTTAAAATAAAATGACAGATAATAATGGACAATGACGGAATTTTTACAACCCTGTCCGTCAAAATGACGGACAATGAAAAAGTCTAACGCAACCACTGCCTGGAAGTGTGGTTTTACCATGGGCCTCATGCGGAAAAATGCCGAGGTGCATTCGCTAAGCGACTGAAAGTCGAGGTAAGGATTAGTATTATAATTTTGGGTGTATCAATTATTGATTATCATAATTCTGACTCGTTTCGCCATTTTGAATGTTTTCATCTCGGACTCTGGAAGCATTGTATCTCAATCAATCTCGAAAAATATCAGCCAAAAAAAAAAGCTTGCAACGGACTTTAGCTAGATCTATGATGAACTTTCAATGTATGATACAAAAATAATACTTCTTTCAACAGATCATTAGCCTTTGAGCAGAATTGTTTTTAACTTACCAGGAAGTGTTATCGAGCCGACCGCTTTCAGTTTCATGGGGACTGAATGAACCCTCACTCTCAGAATCATCTGACCCGTCAGAGTAAATACAAGATCCATGTTCATGTGAATTTCCAGCTAATTGGTTCGAATTGATAAGGTCTAACTTCACATCTCTGTGAAACATCGGGAATATCACTGTCGATGGTGTCCATTTCGGTAACCTGTTTACATTAGATTCCCAAGCGCTGGCTCCTTGGAAAGTTTTTGTTACGTCACGGGTCACGTGACCACCTAGCTCATTAACGAATCCTTGTTTTACGCTGATGTATAAAAAAACTTGAATAAATGTGATGATTTTCACATTTTTGACGCCCTGCAGTGATTTAGATGGCATTTCTTATGTCCTTTATACATAATTATGCTCAGAAAAAAATCCATGTCCCATATCCTTTAAGATACAGAAGGGCCAAGGACTGCCGTAGGAGAGGAGTTTCCCCCATTTTTACAGGGTTCCTACATATTTTCAATTCCAAAATTCCATACTAAGATACAGAAGGGCCAAGGACTGCCGTAGGGAGGCAACTGCCAGCAATCAGGGGTTTCATTATAATTAGAATAATACCAACCCACGTACAGGCAAGATGGGTCCTAGCGGAACTGGACTGCATGGCAACTTGGGCGAAGATGACCTTCAAATCCAAGAAAATCAAGTTATCTGAAAAGTTCAAACTACTTCAGGGGTGATAGCGTTCCGGCGCGCCGCGCCGGATTTCCGGCGCGCCGTGGCTGGGGAAAAAAAAAAAAAAAAATCTAGTTCGCCCATTGTCCTGTGTCATTCTGAGATGCGCAGATAGACAGTAAAGGGAATTCGGAATTCCCTTTACTGTCTATCTGCGCATCTCAGAATGACACAGGACAATGGGCGAACTAGATTTCGTTTTTTTCCCCCAGCCATGGTACGCCGGAAATCCGGCGCGGCGCCGGAACGCTATCACCCCTGCTACTTGTTCAAGAGGAAGGGATCCAAAGCAGAAAGGGAAACCCAATTAAGTGCCTCGGAAAATGGTATGACGATACTCTATCAGATAAGAACACCTCTAGCACAGAACAGCAAACTCATGAGTGGCTCAGGAGGGAAAAAAAAAAAAACCAACAGACCTGGCCTGTCCAGGAAACATAAGTGCTGGATATACTAGCATGGCCTGCTTCCAAGGCTTATGCGGCTACTGACGGTGTACAGAGTGCCTATAACATCTGTGGAAGGACTGGAATATCAACAAGCACCTTCGTAGATGGCTGGGAATACCTCAGAGTTTTACATCCATCAGACTCTATATAAAGATCTGGACAGCTTGAGTGTCCCTTGTCCTCTGTTGTGGAGGAGTACAACTTACCGAGACTCAATACCAACTCATCTATGAAGCACGAATAGGGACAAGGTCTGGGTGGAAGTGGGCCACCTAAACCGCAGTCAGTCAGGCAGAATGTCCCCTTAAAACTAGACACATCATAGGCAATCCTTGCACTGGAAGACAAGGCCGAGGAACATCACATTTCCAGCAGTGGTTCAAGTCCACGCCTAGGGAAAGGAGAACATAGATTTCAGACTTCATCCTGGATCAAGAGGAGAAAGGGATAAGAGCTAAAACCATGGAGCTTGGTACTCAAGGCACCAGGACAAGGTGGGAACTGCCTAAAAAGGACAATCCCATGGACTGAATTGTGGCGAATGGAGCCATTTCGCATTTCCTTTCTGCTCAGATCAGTGGAAGACACCCTCCCACCCCAGTAAATTTACACAGGTGGGGACTGAGGGAAGACCCCTTGTGTGGGCTGTGTGGGATGAGAGGAAACATGGCACACATTCCATCAAAGTGTAAAATGGTTCTGACCCAGGGCGATACAGGTGGCATCACAATAAAGTGCTGGCAATGCTTGCTGACCTCTTGGAACATGAAAGGAGAAAGAAACACCCTGCCAAAACAAAACCACTGCTGAGTATCATCAACTTTGTAAAGGAGGGCCAGAAGCCCACCGTCCCAAGCAGAGCAAAACTACTGTAAACCTTCTGCAGTCCACCCAGGGATGGGAAATGAAGGCAGACCTTGGGAAGAAACTTCAATTTCCAAAGGAGACAATCCATAAGATATCCACAACTGCAAGACCTGATATTATCATGTGGTTTCAGGAGGAAAGTTATCCTGGTGGAACCAACAATCCCATGGGAGGAGGGCTCTGGGGAATCAGCAAAAAAAAAAAAGGGGGGGGGGGGAGCCCAGTACCAACAGCTGGTCCAGGACTGTCAGGACAAAGGATGGAAGACATGGCTGTTTACAGTAGAGGTGGGGTGCGGAGCATTCCCAGCTCATTCATTCTGGAATCTGCTGTCAAAAGTTGGAGAAAGAGGGCAGAAGAGGAAAACCTGTGCAAAAGGTTGAGAGAAGCAGCAGAGAAAGCCTCCTGCTGGCTCCAGCATAAGAGGGAAGATATTAGCTGGAAGCCTGGAGGAAAGGGGCAGTGACCTGGCCACCACTGCTGACCCACCAACTGGAGAGAGTTGTGGTTAAGGGTCAAAACATGCAATGAAGTTTGGGTACCGCCTGAAGACCTCTTATCCAGGCCAAGGCTACATCCATTGGAAATGGATAGAAGACATCTTTGACGTAACATACAACATCCATACTCAAATTTCCAGACTTCACAGTACATTTTTCAGACCATATTTGACACCATAGTACAAATAACTAGATGTTTATTATTTAAATAAATGATTTTAAAATCCAAATGTTAATATGTATGTTACATTGTGAGCATGCAAGCTGGCATGTTGCCAAATAACTGCTAGAATCAAGCAAGTAATTGCTGATATTATATTCTTTTCTTCCACTTCATCCTTATAGGATACCTTTTTTTTGGTTGGCTGCCCTGTTATTGAGGACCCCGTGTCAGGTGTTGCTTTTAGTTGTACTTTTCTGTTGCTGCTTGAATTTAGTGAAATTCAGGGGAGGTGTGTATAGAGTTAAAAATTGTGTCTAATAATATGAATTTCACCATAATCAAGCAGCCCTTGCCAGTGTTGGTGTTTTGGAGCCACATTTGGAGCTGTGGTATTTTTCATTAGACCACAAGTGTACACACTGATTAGCCATAAAGTGCACAAACCTAGCTTTGATTGCGTTTTCCTTTGCTTGCACAGATCCTGCTGTGTTTCCACCAAGAAACAGTGAAGTCACTCACGTATATGTCTGTCTGTCTCCAGGTATGTTACTACAAAGCAAAAACATTCTGAATAGGTTATGATGCAGTGCATTCTTAAGATTGCATGTCCTAGTTAAAAATTGCAGTTAAATACATGGTGGTATGGAAAAAGCTTGGTCACATTTACATATGAAAAAGGGCTTTTCTCAGGTTTTTTTTTATATTTCATTGTACTGTATTTGGTGTTGAAAGAGAACTTTATTCTTTTTGTAAAAATTTATCTTTGCCATATTATGCATTTCCTCTAGAAAAACTGGAAAAAGTAGTGCCCCCCCAAGCACAGCAAAGTGCAAAGCACACACCACCATAGATAAGCTAGGGGGATCCAGGGGCATGCTCCCCCAGAAAATTTTGAAATATAAGGGTTAATTTTGTGGCTTCTGGTGACATCTAGAGCAGATTTTTACCAGTTCAACATGCTGGGGAAAAGGCTATAGTTTACTTATAATTTTACTTAATCCCAACTCTAAAAACAGAAGAAAAAAAAAAACCAAACCCAAAAGTCTATACAATACCCACTTGCATCTCACAAGCAGTGTACTGTTCCAAAGGAGACTTATTTCACATCAAACAAGGTGAATAGTGATGCAACATGGCACGAGTTGTTCAAAATACTGATCATTAAATTTTGGTAATAGTGCAGATGACTAAATACCTAATACTCAAGTGAACAATAAACAAACAAACAAACAAACAAACAAACAAACACGATAAAATGAAAACACACCAGATGATTGATTGAATGGATGGATGGATGGAAGGAATCAGAAGACCTGGCATTTGGCAAAATTTGGTCTGCAACATGCAGCAAACTGGTCATCACAGTCTCACAACTACAGTCTGCCACTGTTGCAGAGTTGTTTTCTGCAGTTTTCTTTGTGAAAAACTCCGTAATTAAGCTACAACCTGTCAGTGTTGTGGGCACAACTGCACTCCGCACACGGGGCATCAAAATTATGTAGGTGCAATACCAGTCCTCTCACAATGCAGCAGCAAGAGTCCTTACTAAAACTAGAAAATCTGACCACATCACACCTGTCTTATCCACACTGCACTGGCTCCCAATCAAATTTCGTATTGATTATAAAATGCTACTATTGACCTTTAAAGCACTAAATGGTCTCACACCACAGTACCTGAGTGAACTTCTGGTCCTCTATGACCCACCATGCCTACTTAGATCAAAAGGTGCAGGCTATCTGCTGGTACCTCGTATAGTGAAGGCTAATCAGGGGCAGAGCCTTTTCTTACAAAGCCCCACAGTTATGGAACAGCCTTCCAAGTAATGCTCGGGAATCAGACACAGTCTGTGTTTAAGTCTAGGCTGAAAACATATCTGTTTAGTCAAGCCTTTTGTTAATGGTGTTTATGAGGTAAAAGGTGTAGATCTGGAGGGTCCTCAGACAGTGTGTTTTGGTAAACTGGGATGTACCGTATGGATGCTGTCAGTCCCCACTCGCTTGCTCACTCAAGTTTGTTGACGGTGTAGTGGCTGGCTGCTTTATGTCCCGGGGCTCCCTCATGCCTGTGTTACCTTCTGGCTCTCCCCTTTTAGTTATGCTGTCGTAGTTGGTTGCCGGAGTCCCTGCTTGTACTCAGTGCAATATGTATACTGTTCCTACTTATTCAAGTGACATTGGGCATACCTAACAACCTGTGTTTTCTTCCCCCCCAAATCTGTCCCTCTGAGTTACATGGAGTCAACAGGAAGTCTTTTGGAGAGGGTGGAGACCTCGACAGGCTATCGCAGCCTGCAGGGAATCGGCCATCAGACATTCTGTCGCATGTCCCAGACCCGGTGAAATGTAACTGAATTGTCTTGGCCAGCCCTAAGGGTCCCATCTGCATCCCTTCACTGCTGAGGAGTGTGCTCCTATCACCCAATCAAGCATCCAGCCAGAGCAGGTCATGATATTTTTTAACCATATTAACATGCCGTTGTTGTATGTTATGCCTGATGTCAAAACTCTCGTCTCTGTGAGCCTACCACACAGACTTAATACTTGTGTCATTTTTAGGGCATACCCAACAACCTGTGTTTTCTCTTCCCCCCCCCAAATCTGTCCCTCTGATACCCCTTTTCCACCAAATCAGTTCCAGGGCTGGTTCGGGGCCAGTGCTGGTGCACAACTCGTTCAACTTGCGAGCCAGCTGAGAACCAGTTTGCTTTTCCATAGCTCGCAGTGCTAAGGGAAGCCACGTCATTACGTCGCTGTATTGCCTCAGTCACAACCGGCCATACGTGCTCCTACGGCCGGTCTACATGCAAAAAACGCACAGAGGGCGCGCATGTGATGTGCTGATTTTCGAGCCGTAGACCGGCCGCAGAGGTTCTTTGTCATGTCAAACTCTACAGGCGCTTATTTTTTTTTTCAGGTTGCAAGACATACTTACAGCCAACGTGCGTCTTTCTCCATGAACAAAAAACGTAGCGATTTGGGAAACGGGCAGCACGGTGGTGTAGTGGTTAGCGCTGTCGCCTCACAGCAAGAAGATCCAGGTTCGAGCCCCGTGGCCGACGAGGGCCTTTCTGTGCAGAGTTTGCATGTTCTCCACGTGGGTTTCCTCTGGGTGCTCCGGTTTCCCCCACAGTCCAAAGACATGCAGGTTAGGTTAACTGGAGACTCTAAATTGACCGTAGGTGTGAATGGTTGTCTGTGTCTATGTGTCAGCCCTGCGATGACCTGGCGACTTGTCCAGGGTGTACCCCGCCTTTCGCCCGTAGTCAGCTGGGATAGGCTCCAGCTTGCCTGCGACCCTGTAGAACAGGATAAAGTGGCTAGAGATAATGAGATGAGATTTGGGAAATGGCAAAAATTGCACGGCCAAAAAAAAATCGTATGTCCGGTTGTGACCTAGGCTTATACGTCAGTTACGTCTGCATAAACCTTGGCGCGAATATCGACACAAAAACACGGAAGAAGCAGCAGCAGCAACAACGGACTTCGCGTTTGTACAGCTGCTGCTTCTCATCGCTTAAAAATGGCGATCTTTCGCGGTCTTGTTATTGTTGTTGGTCTTAACAACACCGCCCCCCCCGCTGACGTAAGCGGTTCTTTCCTCTGGCCCAGCAGAGAGTTGGTGCTAGCCTGGAACCGGTTTTTCTGGCCCCAGAGCCAGTTCTTTGTCAGTGGAAACAGAAAACCCGGTTCCAAACTAAGCACTGGCCCCGAACCAGCCCTGGAACTGCTTTGGTGGAAAAGTGGCATGAGTTACATGTCGGTCCTGGGATCGAGATGCTGACCTCTCCTGTCCCTCGGACCTGCTTGATCCATCCTGGTGCCCTGTGTCTGGTTGGAGTCTCGCTCCAACAGTATCGCATCACTCCTGTGGAGGATGGCCCCAGGAGGACAGTTGAAAGTTACACCTGGAGGATGCTCTAGACTCTTACAGTAATGCTTTTATGGCTGAGGACTACAGTTGACTTGCTAACTTTAGGACTGCAGTTGTCATGAACAGTTTTGCATCAGTGAAGAGTCATGAACTCTTCCATCAGTGAAGAGTTACAACATCAACGAAACTGTCATGTTAAAACTGTTATAGTCATGCTGTCTGTTGTTGCCCAAATGAGGATGGGTTCCCTTTTGAGTCTGGTTCCTCTCGAGGTTTCTTCCTCATGTCATCTGAGGGAGTTTTTCCTTGCCACCTTCTCCGCAGGCTTGCTCATTGGGGATAAATTAGGGATAAAATTAGCTCATGTTTTAAGTCATTCAAATTCTGTAAAGCTGCTTTGCGACAATGTTTATTGTTAAAAGCGCTATACAAAAACTTGACTTGACACAAGGCACCAAAATTATCTGGATGCAATTAGGTTATTAAAAATCAAATCAGTCTCATAAAATATTAGTTCATTAATAAGTAATATTTCTATTAATTATTAAATTAATGAATGAATTACTCTAGTGATACACTAGATCAGTGAAGGCAATCTGAATTCTTTGATGGCAGAGGATGGCTTCAAATAATACTGCAGCAAAATAGACAAGACAGTTTCTTGTAAATATTTAATTTATTAAAATTACAAAATCAAGTGAGGATAATACTGATCAGATACATTCAATAATACTAGCAGCAATTTAACAATCAAGGCACAAAATGGTAATATGAGGTAGTAATAATGTGTGTAAAGTATGTGTGTTTGCAGGTAAGTGAAAGCACGCGAAAAAGGTGGGGGAGGGGACCGTAGGTGCTCTGTGTGACTGATTAGACAAAGGATTTTAACAAAGGCGCATAAATAATCGTTGGCCCATACAGGGATTGAACCTGCGATCTTGGCATTATAAACACTAAGTGCTAACCAACTAAGCTAACCAGCCGTTAGTGTACTGAAGCCTAAAAATGCTGAGTTGTGTATAATAGTGCGTGGTAAGAAAATGTTAAAGAGAGCGATAAATAGATATAGATTTTTGTATGCCCTATCTACCAGAATAAAACTGAGATACAATAACATATGATCAAACCAAAGCTGTCTCATTATTGTTGGCACACTTGAAACATTAGGTTTAAAGAGCACTTTTCACATAAACTAATCAAATTAAGACTAATGTTGCCCAAATGACACCCTTACTTGGGACCACTCATGTGACAGCATGAAGGAGCTCGTTAGCGATCCTCCATTTCAGTGTACTTCTTCTGAAAAGAGTGGAGCCCAGCTTCAACTTCAGCTCTGCTATGTTGCAAAAGTCCTTCCCAGGCGGGATCTCGTGATCCAGAAGGTCCTTGGTTGAACATTCGTTAGCTGAAGACGTGGAGGGAACTGCTCACCTTTAATCTTCCTGATTTGCGTTACTACGGTGTAGTAATAACGATAGCCGGTTTTAAACACCACGAAAGCAAAACACCACAACTGAGGTACCTTTTAACAGTGGCCAGAGGTCCATACACAACGTGTTTGTTCCCTTGTTTCTTCACTTCCACCTGCAGGTTGTAGTGTCTCTTTTTAATACCGATGGAGTGTTGGTCAGAGAGAGAGAGAGCACGCACTGGGTTTGGGAGGACGAAGGCGCAAGGCACTGGCAACCGCGCGGCACTGGCAACCGCGCACATCCGTAGCGAGGCGTTCGCACGGCGGGACATGGGAGACTCGTGTCGGGAGGTCAAGCAGAGAGAGATCAGAGAGAGCCAAAAGCGCTTCTTAGCGCGCCGGTCCGAGAGAATCAGAGCCAGAGGCGCTTCTTAGCATGCCGGTCCGAGAGAGAGTCAAAGAGGCGACCGGCATCTGGTTGCACTGGTGAGATAGAGAAAGGAGGGAATCTTGCTCAGTCTGCCCAATTTATGGGCGAGCTTGCGTCATGGTTTACAGCAGTGCACTACCCAATCGTGGTGCAGTGAAAGATGAGATGAGCCAATCGTGGCGCAATGAATGAGGAGATGAAGCGGATATCGTCTGGGGTAGGAACGGAGGGAATTATGGGAAATGTAGTTGCGGAGATGTGCTGTACCTACAGTGTTTTGCTCACTTGTACCTGGTTTGAAGGCTCCGCCATTTTTGCACACGTTATCCATGAATATTAATTGCGCATCACTCATCCAATCAACGCAGGATACTGCACACAGCCATTCAGCACAGATTACCCTTCTCTGGCATCAGTTGTGAACATAGGTCAAGTTAAGGGCCATGGGCTTGCATGGACTATTGATTACCTGCTCAAAGGCTACAAAACACATGCATGTTGATTCTAGCTTTATATTGTAGTCAGGGATGGTGCAGTGATTTTTCGTTCTGGGTCCTGGAACTGGCCAAAATGGGGTCCCTGGCATTTTTTTGTGGGCCATTCATTCATGAGAGAGAGAGAGAGAGAGAGATTAGATAGAACTTTATTGATCCCTTTGGGAGGGTTCCTTCCGGGAAATTAAGATTCCAGCATCATTACAGGATAAACAGAGAATAGAAAATAGAGAAAAAAAAAACCTCCTAGATAATTTAATTTAAGTATTTACATATACAAATATAAAAAGAATAAGATATGGGGAAGAGAGGAAGGGGCAGCAGGAGAGATATTGCACTTTATATTGCACATTGTCCAGTACTGCTTATTGTTAGGCTAGGCTACTGCTCCTTCCCGTCCTCTGTCCTCCTGTGTGTGTGTGTGTGTGGGGGGGGGGACGACACGACATACGGTCACGGTGTAGCGTCAACCATATTGCCGGGTAAACAAAAACAGTCACGACAGTTAATGAAAATCGAGATGACTGCAGTCAGTACAATCTCTCTGAAGTGATTAAAGACTTAGGTTATACCAGCAGATCACATTACATTCAAAAGCTGAAACACGCAACAATCACAGATTGATGTACTTTACCCACAAATGTATTTATTTATTCATCCATCCTGCATTCTCTCCCTCACTGTGTGCGCGCGCGAGCATGTTCACTGCTTCAGATGGTTTAAATGCAGAGGAGGAATTTCACTGTGTTTGAGTTTACATTAGACCAAAAAGTCATTCTTCTTAATTTACCCACAAATGTATTTATTCCACTTGAAGTGTTTGTCAAACCAGCTACCGGATTTGGGACACTACAACATCCTGAACTATTTTGTATTCGGGACTTCTAAATACACCAGAGATGCAAAAGGCTTACAAAAGTATAGATGCCTACCAATATTTCAAGGCAGGTTTCGTGCCAGAATGTTATGGGAAATTCCCGATAAAGAAAAATACCTCATTATCAGGATATAAACATGCTGCTAGTTGAGCCAAGCATTAGGTCTAAAAATATATCGCGTCCAAAGCCCACATCCAGATATCTGCAGTTGCGATGACGTCACGTAAAAGTGACTAGGATGCTGTGACCTTTTCGTTCTGTTCACTTTTGCTTTGTTTGCTAAACAGCATAATCTAACTGATTTGCCAAGGCAATCGGGAAAAATTCAAGTAGGAGCCCTGTGTCACGGGACGCATTAAAATTCTGAACATGTATTTTTTTTGGCATGTGTAAAAAATGCACAATTTCTGCATTAATACAATCCCTGGTAGGCCTAAATTGAAAGCATCACTGCAGTGGTTTAATGGGTAGCAGTACATCACGAAGCGCATCGCGCAAGCATTATATATAAAGAAATAAAGAAGCAGCAGTGTACTTGAGCACAGACCCTGATGTTTTCACACCGAAAAAAAAAAGTGAAGTCACTCATGTAGACATGTGCCTGTCTCCAGGAATAAATCCACAAATGCCCAATTTTGCCTCAATCCTTTGACAGCCTAACCATCATTACAAGTATGTATGTACGTGTCTTTGAGGAGAATCAAAATGAGACAGTTGAACAGTAACCCTGCAGATGTAAGGAGAATGGTGGTGGGAGGGGACAGGGGATTGTTGAAGATCAGCTTAGAACACCCAAATAATTAAACTTGTTAAAAGTATGTGATACAGTAGTAATATTAACCTAAGCCATGGCCCCACCATTCAAAAGGGAATGTAACCTATGGGCCAGCAGGACATTTTCAGAGCTATAGAAAAAAAAAATAGCCAGCTATAGAAAAAAAGAAAAAATTTTATATATATATCTATATATATATATATATATATATATATATATATATATATATATATATATAGTTTCAAACCAATAACCAGTCTTGGGCACGCCCCTGTTGTAATGTAGGAAAAAAAAAAAAAAGTTTAAACGTGAGGCCTGCACAGTTCATCATAATAAAATCAATCTTGATTCACACCTCTATGTGATCGCATTTTTTAAAATGACGATGGCTCTTCTGCATTACATTAGCTGCATCAAAACAAGCGCTCCTACTTTTCCCCAGGGAATATCAAGTGCCCCATAATTCTGTATTGTCTTTGCTTTCTCCCTCAACCAATGATGATGCTGCTTTACACCACGTGATGTAGTGTAGCAGAAAACCAGCAGTAGAGGAGTAGAGCGAATGGGAGAGACAATGGCAAATGAGTGTGAGAGATAACCTTTTTTCTGCTTATGGTAAGAAGGAAGGGGGGGGGGGGGGGGAGAAATACCACCCCAAAATGAATCCAGAAGAAAACCCAGCTGATAGTGGTGCGAACCAGCTGAATGATCTCACTATGCTCATACTGAAAAAAGGTTCCCATTCAATGGTGTAGAAGTATTTTGGATTCAGGTAAAACTATGATAGTCAATCTTAACTACATTGCAAGCAGCATTTTGCCATAATATCAGCACCGTATGGTAACACCACAAGTTTATAAAATCACCTTAAACATCACCACAAAGTGCAATATGACAAAGCTGTCAAGGGCAAGAAAACATCAACTGAAAATGCCCGTCGCCCACCAGCAGAGACATCAATAACCGAAACCTTGCACAATGCATCACCATATCCATCAAGCTCTCAAACATGAGGAGATAACAAGATGACATCACTCAGCCAAAGATATGGCCCCCATTAACACTACAAAACAAAGGATTTAGGAAAATGATCAACACCTTGGACAAGCACTACTCAATACCTTCCCACAACTATTTTTCACACATTGCACTACCTGCTCTATTGAGGTATTTCACTCACGTGACCAAGTCATGTGATGCTGCCATTTTGGACGGCACGGCTCGAATCAGTTTGAATGCGAGGAAGGCGACAAACGAAAAACATAAAAGAAAAAGGAGCGAGATGCAGAAAACACCTTCACTATCCAGTGATGTAGGGCATTTACAGGGCGAGCAGAGGGAGAGGTATTTGCAAAAATTGAGGTTAGCAGGCTTAGAGAACGACGTTTACCTGCTTCCACCAGGATTGTTCACTGACGTACGGAAGTACACGAAGCCCTCGTCTTTACCTGACTTCGGTCCACATGATCTGTATACCTATGTCGTTAAACACCAGGCTGGGTAACATGCCTACATCAGCGGGTCGTCCCTGGAGCCGGTGGTCGCCATCTGATTACAGCTAAGGTTTGTTCACATTTTCATTTACTTTCGGTCCTCAGGATAAACAAAATGTTATTAAATGTCATTGAAATAACTTCTTAGTCTGTTGAGACATGGCCCGTTATAAATTTGCTGTTACCATGCAATGACCAAGAACTGTATTATTAGGGTCGGTGTAGTTGTAGCAGTGTACTAGCAGCTAGCTGTTAGCACTAGCTAATATCAACAACATCGTAGCTGGTATGTTACTGTAGCAATATTTACGTTCAGTCATTTGAATGACTGTTAAAACCTTTCAGTCTCAAGTTTTTCCTTTACTGGATTTACTAGTTTACTGAGCTAGCGCGCTCGGGCAAGCCGGGAGCCATCGCGCGCTCGGCGGCCGAGCCGGGAGCCATCGCGCGCTCGGCGGCCGAGCCGGGAGCCATCGCGCGCTCGGCGGCCGAGCCGGGAGCCATCGCGCGCTAGCTCAGTAAACTAGTAAATCCAGTAAAGGAAAAACTTGAAACTGAAAGGTTTTAACAGTCATCCAAATGACTGAACGTAAATATTGCTACAGTAACATACCAGCTACTGTTGTTGACATTAGCTAGCTTGCCGTCCAAAATGGTGGACACCGGGGCGTCACGTGACCCTGTGACGTCAGGTGAAATACCTCAATACACTCAGTGCTGAGCAATAGAAGAGACAGAATTGCTGAAAAATGGTGCATTTCCTGCAACAACAGATTTATGGTCCAGCCAAACCATGGAATCACATACGAGTCTTACTGTCCATTTCATAGAGAGTGATTTCACCATGAAAAGCCAGTGCCTACAGACTGCTTTCCCCCCTCCCCGAGGATCACACAGGTGATGCTCCAGCATAGGGACTAAAGGATTCTCTTACATCTTGGAGTTTGTAAAAGGAAAAAAAAAAAAAAGTGTGCATAACTACAAACAATGGGTCAAACATTGTAAAAGCAGCCTCCATTAACAACTGGACAAGGCTTCAGTGTTTTGGGCACAGGTTGCTACTTTTACCTATGCTATTTAGCCAATTAGTATGGTGATATTAAAAACAGCAATAACAATGACCGTAACAGCAACAGAAGCTAATAATAATAGTTTATACTTATGTAAGCCTACATCAATGTTTTATTACTAGGCCTACTACTACTACTATTATTATTATTAATAATAAAAGTTGATGATAGATGATTTATTGATTCAAGTGTATTTTTTTTCCTTCTAGAGCAGACCAGGGCATTTTACGGCCCGCGGGCCGCATCCGGCCCTTTGGTTCATTCTGACCGGCCCGCGTAAGGTTAATGAGAAATTACAAAATAAACGTATTTTCTAATTTTACCTCATGCATGGACTGAATGTGCATTGCTTTTATTTTGAAGTTGTGTTCAACAAAAACGCAATGCGCGCGACATGAAAATGACATGAAATCCCACGAAACCTAATCCCGCGATAACTACTTCCGTAATTTGTCCAGACCAACCACAAACTTGTACGTCATCCTTCAAACGGTCCAGCCAATCACATCGTGTGACGTCACCAGCAGGCGCCAGAGCCGATCTCCGGCGAAAAGCACCAAATGAGGTGATTAAACTACAAATGTGGGCATCATTATTATAATATGATGTATCTTGCTTGATATTTGGAGTAGAAAGACAATATTGTGATGTCTTTATTGTGTTTTGGGGTGAATGTGACTGGAAAGGAAAAAAAAAAAAAAAAAGGTACAAACGTTCATATTTTGTTAACCATTGTTTTGGGAAATTTGATTGAATAAATGACATTTTTTGTAAGGCAACCTCGTTTTTTCCATACTCTTACCAGTCTTAGCAGCTTGTAAAAACAATGTTATTTATTGCTTTATATAAAGAAATACAATTAATATTATGCAGAATTTAGTTCAGCCTTTTGGTCCGGCCCTCCACAAAATTTTCTGTTTCTCATGTGGCCCCATGGAAAAAATAATTGCCCACCCCTGTTCTAGAGAATGCAATGAAAGATTCATGAATTGAAAGCGCTGTAGGTCTATGCAAAAAGCTTGTGGCTTGCTTCAGTTACAGTTGGAGGCAGAAGAGGAAGCTTGGTGAGGCCCAAAAGGAGCTCAAACTACTTGAACACAAGCTTAAAACTGAGTGCCCAATAAGATGGGGATCAAGACAAGCTATGGTCCAGAGGGTACTTGAACAGCTACCTGCTATTTCACACATGCTCTCTTCTTATTGGAAGGCTAGATACCCGATTCCCACATGGCAGGATCTTGAAGTCCTTGAGGCAATTAACAATACCCTTTGCCCATTGACAAACTTCACTGATGCCCTCTCAGGAGAGCAATATGTGAGCATCTCCTCTGTGAAGCCAGTTCTTCACCTTTTTGAAACATTAGTTGTGGTAGTGCAGGAAGATGACACAAATCTCACGATCATTTAAGTCAAGGATTCTGGGATACCATCAGGAAAAGTACAGTGACCCAAACATACAGGAGCTGCTAGACATTGCCACAACTCTCAATTCAAGGTTCAAAATGAAATATACGTCAGTGAGCACAACAAAACCACTGTCACAGCCAGACTGACAGATGAGATGACTGGCATCATTTCAGTTATGGTACGTATTTAAATTAGATCATGTTCACAATAATATTTATGCATATTTTTTAAATGGTTGCAAAAATGTGATTGTGTACTTTAGTCTTAAAGGAACACAGCAACTTTTTGGGAAATTAGATTTGCTGTTTACCCCAGAGTTAGATAAGAGGCTACCTTTCTCTTCTCTGTGCATGCAATAACTCAGGCTGACACCATTAGCCTAGCTTAACACAAGTCACTGGAAGTGGGTTACACAAGTTAACCTATAGGCTAACTCATTAGACAGTGTTCTTTTAAACTGTTACATTGGTGATATTATATTGGTTAAGATTAGCTATGCTAATGATCTTTCTTTTACAGCAAAGTCCCCCCTCAACTGCCCCCCCACCCCCATGAAGAAGAGCCAAAAGACCTTTGAGAGCTTTTTTTAAAGCAGCAAAAGGCAATGAGGTGACATCTGACCCAGCCTCACATCAAGAGCAAGCAGCGGTCTCAGAACTACAGTCATATCTGCAGTCAAGCAATACTGACAGTGAAGATGACCCCTTAATCTGGTGGAGGGAAAATAAGGGTCATTTATCCAAGACTGTCTGTGCTAGCAAGGAAATACAGCATTCCTGCTACAAGCTCCCCTTCCGAAAGGGTGTTCAATACCGGGGGGGGGGACGACACACATTGTAACACGTATTCCTCACTGAAGCCTCAACATATTGACAGACTTGTGTTCTTGGCAAAGAACCTTCAAGCAGCTGCGTAAAAAGGACTATGTCCAAGGTTTTCTATAAAGAGTCCTGTTTTTATTACCCTAATTCAATGGCCAATTGAGTGACACTTTTCTGTTGATATGCCAGTCCTGAATCAATCCTATGTTTTGTTGTGTTTACTTTTGCAGGTTAATGAGTGCAATGAACATGTACGCGGCACGGTGGTGTAGTGGTTAGCACTGTCGCCTCACAGCAAGAAGGTCCAGGTTTGAGCCCCGTGGCTGGTGAGGGCCTTTCTGTGTGGAGTTTGCATGTTCTCCCCGTGTCCGTGTGGGTTTCCTCCGGGTGCTCCAGTCCCCCCCACAGTCCAAAGACATGCAGGTTAGGTTAACTGGTGATTCTAAATTGACAGTAGGTGTGAATGGTTGTCTGTGTCTATGTGTCAGTCCTGTGATGACCTGGCAACTTGTCCAGAGTGTACCCCGCCTTTCGCCCGTAGTCAGCTGGGATAGGCTCCAGCTTGCCTGCGACCCTGCAGAACAGGATAAAGCAGCTAGAGATGAGATGAGAAGAAAAATGATTAAAAAAAAAAATTAATGACTCACATTTTTTCCAGAATCATGCAGCCCGATTTAACACCTCAGACCGCTCTGTTGTAACAGTGGCTGAGGCATCAAGATCCATTCTTGCACATGCACATTTTATTTTGCATTACAACCCTGTCTGATCTGTACCGCATGTAAGTGGCAGGTTTTTTTTTTTTTTTTTTAAACTTCATAGCCTACTTGAAGCATTCCTTCTGTAACTTTTTTTTTTTAAGTTCATGCTGGCTAAAACAGAAAGCTGTCAGCATTAACTTTTTTCAGCAGTTTGTGCTACAGTAGCTCTTCTGTGGGATTGGACCATATGGGCTAGCCTTTGTGCCCCATGCAAATCAATGAGCCTTCGACACCCATGAACTTGTCGCCAGTTCATCGGTTGTCCTTCCATGGACCACTTTTGGTAGGTACTAACCACTGTATACCAGGAACACCCCACAAGATGTGCCATTTTGGAGATGCTCAGACACAGTTGTCCAGCAATCACAAATTTGCCCTTGTCAGATTTGCTCAGATCCTTACACTTGCCCATATTTCCTGCTTCCAGCACATCAACTTCAAGAACTAGCTGTTCTCTTGCTACCTAATATCTCTCATCTCTTGATAGGCGCCATTGTAACAAGAATACACTTCACCTATCAGTGGTCATAATGTTATGGCCGATCAGTGCATTTGTGTATCTGTAGGACAATACTTTTTTCTGTGTGAGAGTTAGGTGGCTGCTTGCAGTACAGACCTGTCACCCATTGAAAAAGATTTGTCACATTATGAAATGAAAAATATGACAAAGGAGTCCCCAAACTGCTGAGCAGCTTTAATCCTATAATCAGGCAAAAATAGGAAAAAACTTCAGTTTAAAAACTATAGTAATTGGTCTCCTTAGTTCCCAAGCATTTACAGAGTGGTGTTAAAAGTAAAGGTGATGCAACACAGTGGTAAACATGCCCCCATACTAACTTTTTGAAATGTGTTCCTGGCATCAAATTCAAAACATGCATATTTTTCAAATAATGAAGTTTCTCAGTTTAAACATTTGATATTTTTTCTTTTTGTATTACTTTCAATTAAATATAAGATTTCCATGATTTGCAAATCACCACATTCTATTTTTATTTACAATTTACACAGCAGCCCAACTTTTGGAAACGGGGTTTGACAAAAACAAAAATAGGTTAGTCAATCCTTAATCCTGACTTCACTACCACTGCTTCTTTTCGTCTGCATTCTTGATCAAGAGTATAGTTGGGGGGGGGGGGGGGGGGGGGGGGTGTTAAAGTGTAAAAGATTATAGGGTTGTGACCAAAAAGGACTTCTTTCTACAAGAAATAAATGTATTGTTTTTTATTCTGATAAAATTATCATTCTCTATTCTAAATGTCTTCCAAAAGTCTTCCTTCCTTCCTCCCTCTAATATGCAAATAATCACAAATGAGAATTAGGATGTAATATAATCTAGCGATTTTTTTTTTTTTTTTGGACCATGCTTGCTACTTTCATCTGAAAGATGTTAGCAACACTGTCCTTGGCAGTCTTTGATAACAATTGCACTAAATAGGTACGTCACATTACACTTTCTAAGACTACGGATATCAAATCATAACCAAATAATTATCTGTGCAATGTTCTTCGTCTGAAAGAACTTGTACAATGTAGATTTCTAGTTCTATAAAAGCACTGCAGAACTAGAGCTAATAATTATCTAAATAATGTTTCAACAATAGTCCAAAAACATAATGCCACTAATAAAATAGCTTGGCCTAGATGTACCTAGATGCTACACAGGCAAGATACCTTTAGAAAAATGCACAAATTAACCAAAATGTTAGAAGAATTTTTTTTTTTTACTAATGTGAGAACTCATCTAGAAATACATAACGGAAAACACAAATTAAGTAAATGGTGCACGCGCATTATGATTTCATAAACTAGTTTATCTTGTTGCCATGTTAAATTAAATCTTGCACAGTTTATTCACCCCCTTCACATATCCCACAATCCACTCCACAGTTGGGAACTTCTGGTGGCCAGCCCCAGTCTGCTGATAACTGCGTTGTAGTTGAGTCACTAAACCTTGAGTCCAAGTCCAGTCTTGAGTCCCCAGTGTTCAAGTCCGAGTCAAGTCCAATACTCCAACTGCACCATTTGACATTGGCTGCTTTAATGCCATTAACATTAGTTTGTTCCTGAACATGACATATGAGCAGGTGAACATGCATTCATTTTGTCAGGGAGTACGAAGTATTCTGTCAGAGATGGTTGGGAGATGGATGTAAGTGCAGAAGGTGTGTTTATTAATACAAGTGAAGACAGGTAAACAATCCAGAACAGCAGGCAAAATCATGAAACAGGTCGTGTGAGACACGAACAGGCTATTGTAGACTAGGCAGAATCAAAGACGAGAAACGGGAAATCAGGGATCAGGAAACCAAACAAGGAAATAAGGCTAAGTAATGTATCAGCAACACAACTCAATACTTTGCAAACTAAGCACGTTTTCACAGTTTTTATATCAGCGCACCGACTGCGCCTTAATCTTGGGCAGGTGCGAGTCGATCACGGCGTGCACGCGAGAGTCCGCTTGGCATGCGGGCTGTCTGGAGCACGCCCGAGAGTCTGATGCACGCGCTAAGGCATGCAGGTGTGACACTCTTGCACAAAAATTAATGTAGATATAAATATATCTTATGCCAAATTATTATGGCATGTTACACACACAAAAAAAAGAGAGTCATCTCCAATTTATGAGTCCTCACGCAGTTAATGCACGATTCCAAGTCCAAGTCTGAGTCATCAGTGCTCAAGTCGAGTCACGAGTCCTTAAAATCAGGGCACAAGTTGGACTTGAGTCCAAGTCTTGGACTCAAGTACTGCAAGCCTGGCTGATAACGGTACAAAAACCGATACTGGACTATATAATCAGTTATGTTCAAATACTGTGTTAAAATATGTTCAAATATCGGCTGTCCAAATATTATTACAGGTTTACATGGTCTCAAATTTTTTTCAAAATTAATATTGCTCGAAATGATTGCACATTTACAATTTGTCATCAATTTCGATGTGCAAATATCAGATGTAAGCTGAAAACGTTATTAGATTGTTTTTATATGTCTAGTTACCGGTTCCATTGCATTTTTCGTCAGGACAGAAGCTTTTAATTGGTCATCCTTATATTATCGTTCATACAGCCCTTTCACTTTCACACTCTGCATTGTATACGTGAAATACATGTTCCAACTACTCAGCACTGTAACTCTAGCCAACAACATTAAATCTGTGAGACCATGTAAACCTGTAATAATATTTGAACATCTGATATTTGAACATCGAAACTGATTATATAGCCCAATATTGATTTTTGGACCATTATCAGCAGCTTGGGGCTGGCCACCGGAAGTTCCCAACCGCGCAGTGGATTGTGGGATATGGTAAAGGAGCGAATAAAGACGAACACAGAAAATAATCAGGATCCTTTTCGTGGCTCTCAGAGTCTTCACAAAAATATGTAATGACTAAGACTGACAACAGAAAAGGGTCTACAATGCAAGGGGGCAAAATTCAATATGATTACATTGTTCTCCCTGCGCATACAGTTAGCCAACTAAATTTACTTATGTAACCTTAACACAACTTCGAGCACTTTTTTTGCACGTAATTTTTTTCACATAACGACATAAATAGAAGATAGTACTTTTTTATTCTGAGAATAAAGCATAAATTCACATGAACGCTAATTTACCTCTGGTTTCGGTTTTATCATAATATTTACATCTGCTGAGGGATGCAATTTCAAGGATGCACAGGAGGCTCCTGTTACTGCTGCGGCGTCTTCTTCAGTTGTTTTCTTTTTTGGCGATTGGCAAACAGCAAATTGGTGCATCACCGCCACCAGCTGGTAGAAAGTGCTTCTTCTTTTATGGCGGTTGGCAAACCAACTTAAAGGTGCATTACCGCCACCGACTGGGCTGGAATGTGGAGCAGGTGATATGAAGGAAGGGAAAAAATGATATTCTTTTAGCTATTTCTGTATCTTTCAGAAATTTGATAATATAATGATATATCTGACTTGATGCTCTCTATAATAAACCAGGTAATGTGAAATTATGATGTTTAACCATTCAAAGATTGAAAAAGCTCATTTCTCTCATGTTCCTATTTCTTGCATTGAAGTAGTACATGCTCTACTAACTCTGGATGGCTACAATGTTCACAGTTTCCGCTTAGGTGTTTGCCTATTATGTTTAGAGAAAAGTTAAGTCCTGCATATCCAATTCTTAAACGGGTGATCATGATTTCTTCTCTCGGACTCCTGCCCCCTACCTGTTTTTCAATGTTATATAGATGTCTCCCTGTTTCATTGCCATCTGAATACTCCTGCCAGGCTGACTTTGCACAGGACTTGATATAAATCTTAACCTCTGCCTTACTAATTGGGATTTGCAATTCTATTTCTTTATTATTAAGCGTTTGCTTAGCCAGCTTGTCAACCTGTTCGTTTCCCTCCACACCAACATGAGCAGGTACCCAAAGAAAACTAGTTGAAATGCACTTGGAATCCATTTCAAGCAATGTTATAAAGATGTCGTTGATTACATCTGTTCTAAATGACTTACCAGATTGAATACTTTCCAGTGATGAATAACTGTCTGAGATTATGACTGTTTTGTTTATTGCATTTTCTTTTACCCATTCCAGGGCCAACAATATTGCCACCAATTCTGCTGTGTACATTTGTCACATTGTCGATCACTATTCTTAATACTCACTCTATTCTTTGGAATATACACTGCTGATTTCAGCACATCCTTTTTTGGGGGGAATCTTTAGAACCATCTGTAAATATACATGTATTATTTGAAAAATGAAAATCCAAATAATTTTGAACAATATCTCTCACTGATAATTTCTTTGATTTATTTTTTTATTTCCTGATGAATAGTTAAGTCTACATCTGGTAAAGGGAATAACCATAGCAGAACTGGAAATAATGAGACTGTAGGGCAGTACTGTAATTGATGTAAACCAATACGCTTTGCTTTAACATCACTTATCCATCCAAAACTTTGGAAATTGGATTCATGATGTTCTCAGCAATCTTTTATTTATAATAACTTTTTTAGCAGGATGGTTGTTATAATGGCCCTGAAGCTTGACCCAATATGTCATCATCAATTGTAACCAAATCCTTAAAGGCATTTCCACCTGCACTGATGACACTGGGGATGTTTTAAAAGACCCAGTGCGGATCCTCAAAGCCTGAGCTTGTAGTACATCAAACATTTTGATGTTTGATTCTGCTGCAGACATATAGGCTAAACATCCATAATCAAACACAGACCTCATAAGTGCCCAATATATGTTTTGTAGGGACGCTCTGCTTGCTCCCCAAGTTTGTCCTGACAAACACCGGAGAATGTTGAGAATCTTTTTACATTTATTTTTTACTTTATCTAAGTGGACCTTCCATGTTAGCTTTTTGTCAAACCAAACTCCTAGAACTCTTACTGCCTTGACTTGCTCAAAAGGATGTTCATACAATTTTAAAGAAATAGGTGTGATTTTATGCCTTCTTGAGAAACATATTACTTGTGTTTTAGAAATTGATAATCTAAATCCCCATTTATTTGCCCATTTTTCTACTTCATTTATTGCAGCTTGAATTTTTATTTTGACATAGGATAATTTGTAGCCCCTAATCCATAAGGCCCCACCATCTGCATAGAGAGATTTACCTATACCTTGTTCAACTGTTAAGATGATGTCATTAATAATAATGTTAAATAATAATGGGCACCACACTACCTTGTGGTGTTCTATTCTCTACTGTATATACCTTGGAATAGTCTGCACCTACTCTTACCTATATCTTCCTATCAAATAAAAAATCCAGAATCCAATCATATGCCCTGCCACCTATTCCCAAAGATTCTAACTTAATTAACAAACCCTCTTTCCAAAGCATATCATAGGCTTTCTCTAGATCAAAAAATACCACCACTACTACTACTACCTCCCTATTAGTTTGTGCTTTTCTAATATCAGACTCTAAACATAATACTGAGTCCATTGTATTACGGCCCTTGCAGAATCAACCCTGATATGGAGAAAATAGACCATTGTTTTTGAACAAATGGGTTAATCTTACTGTAATTATCCATTCCATGGTTTTGCACAATTGTGATGTTAACGTAATTGGTCTATAACTACAAGGGTCAGATGGGTCTTTCCCTGGCTTTAAAACAGGCACTATTGTTGCATATTTCCATGCTGATGGAAGTTGACCAGAATCCCAGATCTTGTTAAATAGTTTTAATACTATTTCCAGTGTATTATCTGACATATTCGCTAACATTTTATATCATATCTATTCCTGGTGTAGACTGTTTAGCGGAAGTAATTGCTTTTTTCAATTCAAACATATTAATAAGCAAATCCAATGGATTTCCTGAAATCTCCTTTTCTAAAACTGTTGGATAACTTTCTAAAACTTGACTTGTGTTTAGCTTAGCCTCCTTGGTGAGATTTTCTGAGCTATGCACTCTCCTGTACGTCTGGGCTAAGAGTTCAGCCTTTTCTGAATTATTTATTGCCATTATATCTCCATTGTTTAATACTGGCAACTCATATTTCCTTTGAATCCCTCCCATTCTTCTTACCATGCCTCATACTTTCGATAGTTGCACAGTCCTTCCAATACTATTGTAGTATTCTCTCCAAAAGGTTCATTTTTGTAGCCTGCCTGTGATCTTTTATAAACCATCAGCACATCTTGAGAATGGGATTTTTAAAGAAGTTTAAATGCTTTATTCCTTCCTTTTACCACTTTACTAAACTGGTAGGAAGTGTGAATCAATTCATAATTTAAACTATTTTAAGAAATAAATGAGAGGGGAAAAAAACCTCAGATCCTCTTTAATATTAAATTAGATTATCTGAAGTATCCAAATAGAATTTTGTAGCTCTCACTAAAGTTCTCTCACATCACATCCATGAGGTCAAACTGCATCTCCCTTTTCCTATAATTTTGTAGCATGTTGTTTCTCTCTTCTTGGTATCTCTGACATTGGTTTATTACATGATCTAGTGTCTCCTTCTGTCCACAGTAATCACACATCTGTGCTTATTTATCTTGAATAATGTGGTATTTAGTCCTGCATGTCCAAATCTCATTCTTTATATGATTGTTTCCTCTCTTCTGTTCCTGCCGGTGCTGCTCCGTGTTCCCATTTTCCTTTGGATTTTGTAGAACCAACATCGTGTCATCTCTCCCTCCCACTGCTTTTGCCAATTTTCCTTCATTCTTTGTTTTAGGATACTCTTAAATTCTGTTTTGCTTACTGAAACTGCCAAATAAATTTTTCTTTTTGTTGCCTCTTTTGCAATTTTATCAGCCATTTCGTTCCCTGGGATTCCACAGTGAGCCAAAACTCAAACAAAAATGACTGTCAAACCCATCATTTGAATTCTGTAGAATGTTTGCTGGATCTCTAATAAAATATCTGGCCTGCTGTCTGACTGTACTATAAACTTGACAAAGATGAACTGGAGTCTGAAACTTTTGCTTTCAGTGGTCTCGTGTCCTCTATCCATTGCACTGCAGATGATATTGCAATATGACAATCCTTAACCAATCCTTCTCCCTACTTTAATATGAAATTTTGGAACAATAAATGCCACTCCAATTTTATTGTCTAAACTCTTTGATGTGTCTATGTAGATTTGAACATAACTATAGTAACCATATGACTGTGCAGTAGGAGTATTAAGAATACATTTTGTCCATGCTCTTTTCCAACAATGTCAAATCTACTGTTGCATCTGGAAGTATCCAAGGTGGTATTGCTGGTAATGGTACTGTTGGACTGAAATTTAATTGATGTACTTTTAGTTCTGTTACTTTCTTTGCTACTGTCCATCCAAAAGATTTTTGCCACCTCCTTTTCCCAACAAGGTTTTATGATGTCTGTTGAATCAGCTTGCTTATGGCCCTGTAAACTACCCCAGTAACTTAATGATAACCGTAATCTTCATAGCTCTAAAAGTATTTCTGCCATTTCCACTTGCAGTGCTGCTGCTGGAATTGTTTTAAATGCACCTGTACATGTTCTCAGTGCCTGATGCTGTAAAATGTCTAGCCTCTTTAGAGATGTGCTTGTTGCTGATCCAAATAATACATCCATAATCTAAAACTGACCTAATTAGTCTGACGTATATGGACTTCAAAGCAATTCTGTCTGCTGCCCATTCACTTCCCTCCAAGCACCTCATTACATTTAAAACTTTTTTTTTTTTTAATTTTGTCCACTATTTTCTGGATATGCACAGCCCATGTTAATCTTTTGTCAAACCATACTCAAAAAACAAACAAACAAACAAAAAACTTAAGACTCACCCTCTCCAACTATTGATTATATAGTTTTAATTTTACATCCTTAATCATTTTCCTTGTAAAGAAATCCTTATTAATCCTTTTCCCTGTGCTTTATTTAAAAATCATACTTTACAAAGATGTAAGGACTGCATGACCTCTAGCTGCATAAACTATTACACTATGAAACTCATTTTTAAACCAACACAACATGCAATAAATATACCAGTTATTCACTGTCACACTGAATAGTACATTTTTAGTTGATTTTTTTTTAATTACAACTGACAATTATGGACAAAACGGGGAGATTCAGACTGTCGGGGTAGAGAGTGGGTATGATTTTTACTAGGGAATTTAGAAGAATTGGCACAATTACTGACACTTTTTTTCTACACTGATTAACTTTATTGGATGCCAAGTTGAAATGTAATTAAAATGCAAAGGAGACCATTCAATTGACATACTGCAAAAAGTCACTGCCTGAAGGAAAGGAAAAAAAAAAAAAAAAAAAAAAGACATTCTATTTCAAAATAATACTTTTATATTGGGGGATGGACGGATGGACCCATTTCCAAAAAACATCTGACACTATTTTTATTGATTTGCAAATAGCACAAAGACAATATATCGAATGTTGAAACTGAAATTTAATTGTTTCAAAAAATATAGCATTCGTTTTGAATTTGATAGCAGCAACACATTTCAAAAAAGTTGGGACAGGACCATGTTTACTACTGCGTTGCATCACCTCTTCTTTTAACAAGACTAAAGGTTTGGGAACTGAGGAGTCCAGTTGCTGTTGTTTTAGGAGTGAAATGTCCCATTCTTACCTGATCTAGGATTTAAGCTGCTCAACAGATCGGGGACTCCTTTGTTGTATTTTTCGTTTTATAATGCGCCAAATGTTTCCAATGGGCGACAGGTCTGGACTGCAGGCAGGCCAGATTAGCACTCAGCCGGCCTGTTTAGCACCCTGTTAGGCAGCCATTTATGACCCTGAATAAGATGTTAACTGTATGGCAGCATGTTGCTCCAAAACTTGGATATCACATTCAGCATTAATGATGCTTTTCCAAATGTGCAAGCTGCCCATGTCATGAGCACTAATGTAGCCCCATACCATCACAAATGCTGGCTTTTGAACTGTGCACTGATAAGAAGCTAGATGGTTCTTCTCCTCTTTAGCCTAGAGAATGTGGTGTCCATGAGTTCCAAAAAGAATTTCAAATTTAGACTTGTCAGACCACAGCACAGTTTTCCACTTCATCTCAGTCAATCATAAAAGAGTCCAGGCTCAGAGAAGGCAATGGAGTTTCTGAATACTGACATAGATATATAATGATTTTAACTTGCATTTGTGAATGCAGCAAATAACTGTTCAGACAATGGTTTTTGGAAGTATTTAGCCGAAGCAGCAATTTCCACTACAAAATTGTCTGTTTTTAATGCAGTGCCATTTGAGGGCCAGAAGATCAAAGGCATCCAATGTTGGTTTTTGGCCTTGTCCCTTGCATACAGAGATTCCTCTGGATTCTCTGAATCTTTAAGGATCTTATGTAATATGCATGATGTGATCCCCAAATTCTTTGCAAGTTTATGTTGAGGAATGTTAAGTTGTTGCACTATTTGCCATCTTTAAAGACAATATACAGTCCTTCAAAGAGTGGTGAACCCCTCCCCATCTTTACATCTGAGAGACTTGGCATGTCTGGGATGCTCTTTTTAGACCCAGTCATGTTACTGACTTGTTGCTAATTAGTGGGGACTTTTTTTTTTTATACAACTAATAGTTTTACAACTTTTCCAGTCTTTTGTTGCCCCGTCCCAATTTTTTTGAAACATGTTGCTGGCTTTCAATTTAAAGTGAGCATTTATTTTTCAAAACACAATTTCTCAGTTTCAATATTTGTATGATTTTCAATGAAATATAGGGTTTCCATGATTTTGTAAATCATTATTTACATTTCACACAGCATCCCAATTGTTTCGAATTGGGGTTGTACAATTATTCAGATATTTTCCACCCAATCCTAAGCAGCAACACACGTAAGAAGGGGAGGAAAAAAAAAAGGTTGCATGAAAATGATATTTATTAAAAATCCTGCATCATACACCACTTTGTAACTTTGGTGCAAGGTTGTGTTTGGCATTGAGATGCACACAAGAAGGTATCCAGATGATTCTCGGGGGCACGGGCACTTATTCATGCCTCTCATTATATTCACTGGTTAACAAATAGAATGTGATTTTTATAAAGGGTGTATAAAAGCAGCCCTGTATGTTGATTAGACTTGATTGAAAATCAGAATTACGTCACAATCTTAAAGTGCCATTCCACCATTGGATGTATTCTTTGGCATAAAATACAATATATTTTATGACAACATGACTAGACAGAGAAATCTTTTAGCTTCAAAATGATATATCAAACATAATTTGACAACGACAAATATATTAATTTTGCGACCAAAAAGTCACCTACCCTTTAATTTCCGCGCGGTAGTGAAACGTGATGCCATCGGCAGGTTCCCCTTCTTGTGTACCACGTGTCGGTCTATTTTTAGACCAGGAAACCCCCAAAGTGAGAGAGTCATTTCTCCTCGTATATGGGGGCCAAAAAAATTGCGAAAAATTTTGAGTTAATCTTTCAGTTAGCTAGATTTATTGGTATTAGCTAGATTTATTGGTATTATTTTTATCGTGTTCTATCCGCCATTGCTGATATGTGCCACGTCACGTGGTACACAAGAAGGGGAACCTGCCGATGACATCACGCGCAGAAATTAAAAGGGTAGGTGACTTTGGTCGCAAAATTAATATACTTGTCGTTGTCAAAAAATTATGTTTGATATATCATTTTGAAGCTAAAAGATTTCTCTATCTAATGATACCATTTATATATGTTGTCAAAATATATTGTATTTTATGCCAAAGAATACATCCAATGGTGGAATGGCACTTTAAATATGTTGAGAAAACAGAGGAGTGACTGAACATTACGTTGTGCTACTTAGGCAAGCCTCCATAGCCTGAAGCTCCTGCAGCTCCTTACAGTGAGGATCACAGTGGAAAGAGAAAAGGCGCCGGGCTAAAGGTATTACAGAGAGAGCAGATGGCCCATCTCCACTGCAAGATTGGAAAGCAGTCATTAGTGCAAGTTTATCAACAAAATGACAGCACATTCATATAAAAGTTTAGTGATATACAATATATATTATTAGAGGATATTAGATGGTTGTGTGAAGATATGATGTTTATTCTGAGTAGCAAATGTATTCACAAGTGAGTTAAGCGAACGAGTGAAAATATTTTCAACACAAAGATGAACTTCACAGCTTCACACCACTGTGTAATGACCGATATTTAAAAAAATTTATTTTAAACACACACACACACACACACACACACGCACGCACGCTTTGGCCCTAATAATAAATATAGCTGCAAGCTTGCACCTCCGAGTCCACAACCCGTCACATTTGCCCAAACAATGCATACGCATCTGACATGTGAAACAAAAGCAAACTGAAAAAAGCAAAGTGAAACAAAAAAATGTGATATATGCGCCATTGGCAATGAATTTTTCGGCAATGAGTCATTACTGTCTATGTGCAAATGATGGCGCTATACCAGAGGGTCACTTTGTGCATGTGCAGATAATCAGAACCATTATATCTAATAACTTAAGTTTGAGCCACATCAGGCAATGCATGTTGAATTTATGACAATTCCTGTTTGCATGGTGTAACGTATAAATTTATTTTTTCGCCATTTCAAGAGCTTGCTAGTTGTCCCAAATCCCTTCGCAATTCAAAGTCAGCAAGATCTTGACATCACATACACCAAATATGGCATGAACACACCAAACTGCCTTGGACAAGTACAACCCCGATTCCAAAAAAGTTGGGACAAAGTACAAATTGTAAATAAAAATGGAATGCAATGATGTGGAAGTTTCAAAATTCCATATTTTATTCAGAATAGAACATAGATGACATATCAAATGTTTAAACTGAGAAAATGTATCATTTAAAGAGAAAAATTAGGTGATTTTAAATTTCATGACAACAACACATCTCAAAAAAGTTGGGACAAGGCCATGTTTACCACTGTGAGACATCCCCTTTTCTCTTTACAACAGTCTGTAAACGTCTGGGGACTGAGGAGACAAGTTGCTCAAGTTTAGGGATAGGAATGTTAACCCATTCTTGTCTAATGTAGGATTCTAGTTGCTCAACTGTCTTAGGTCTTTTTTGTCGTATCTTCTGTTTTATGATGCGCCAAATGTTTTCTATGGGTGAAAGATCTGGACTGCAGCCTGGCCAGTTCAGTACCTGGACCCTTCTTCTACGCAGCCATGATGCTGTAATTGATGCAGTATGTGGTTTGGCATTGTCATGTTGGAAAATGCAAGGTCTTCCCTGAAAGAGACGTCATCTGGATGGGAGCATATGTTGCTCTAGAACCTGGATATACCTTTCAGCATTGATGGTGTCTTTCCAGATGTGTAAGCTGCCCATGCCACACGCACTAATGCAACCCCATACCATCAGAGATGCAGGCTTCTGAACTGAGCACTGAACAACTTGGGTCGTCCTTCTCCTCTTTAGTCCGAATGACACGGCGTCCCTGATTTCCATAAAGAACTTCAAATTTTGATTCGTCTGACCACAGAACAGTTTTCCACTTTGCCACAGTCCATTTTAAATGAGCCTTGGCCCAGAGAAGACGTCTGTGCTTCTGGATCATGTTTAGATATGGCTTCTTCTTTGAACTATAGAGTTTTAGCTGGCAACGGCGGATGGTACGATGAATTGTGTTCACAGATAATGTTCTCTGGAAATATTCCTGAGCCCATTTTGTGATTTCCAATACAGAAGCATGCCTGTATGTGATGCAGTGCCGTCAAAGGGCCCGAAGATCACGGGCACCCAGTATGGTTTTCCGGCCTTGACCCTTACGCACAGAGATTCTTCCAGATTCTCTGAATCTTTTGATGATATTATGCGCTGTAGATGATGATATGTTCAAACTCTTTGCAATTTTACACTGCTGAACTCCTTTCTGATATTGCTCCACTATTTGTCAGTGCAGAATTAGGGGGATTGGTGATCCTCTTCCCATCTTTACTTCTGAGAGCCACTGCCACTCCAAGATGCTCTTTTTATACCCAGTCATGTTAATGACCTATTGCCAATTGACCTAATGAGTTGCAATTTGGTCCTCCAGCTGTTCCTTTTTTGTACCTTTAACTTTTCCAGCCTCTTATTGCCCCTGTCCCAACTTTTTTGAGATGTGTTGCTGTCATGAAATTTCAAATGAGCCAATATTTGGCATGAAATTTCAAAATGTCTCACTTTCTACATTTGATATGTTGTCTATGTTCTATTGTGAATACAATATCAGTTTTTGAGATTTGTAAATGATTGCATTCCGTTTTTATTTACAATTTGTACTTTGTCCCAACTTTTTTGGAATCGGGGTTGTATGTCAAAATGAAACCCGTCAAAATGCACAAAACCAAAAATCTCACTTCCTGTTAAGTACAGCTGATGCAATGTATATTGCAATTTTGTTCATCTTTGGGCACTCCACAGACCTACCAAATTTGACACCAATTGGTGAAACTCTATACCGGGGAGGTGTCTCAATGACACATGGGGGCGCTATGGAGTCCCCCAGAGACACCAGGAGTCAAGCCCCTCTCACCGAGTAGCAGTGCACATGACTGACGTGTGGACCAAATTTCATAAGTTTTCGACCATGGGAACCACCTCCAAAATGGTAAAGTGTTGAAGAAAAATAAATATTTATTTATTATTATTATTATAGAAACAAATAGGGCTTTGGACCTATGGCCTGCACCTCGGTGCTCTGGCCATAATAATAATAATGAAGCAGCATGCCGAAAACCATAGGGCTTTGCACCTATGGTGCTCGGGCCCTAAAATATGCCGAATACAATAGGGCTTTGCACCAAGGGTCGTTAAGGTGATTTGAAGCCATCTTCGTCAACCTGGAACGACTGCCACTGAACAGAGAAGGTGGTCTGAGACACCACTCAACGCAGTCCTTGGCACACTTCCCAGAAGACTGAGGCTACATCCACACAACAGCAACGAGATTTTTTTTTTTTAAATATCGCGTCCACATGGGCAATGGATCAGTAAAATATCATCATCAGGTACATATGGCAATGCAACGCTTGCTGAAAACGATGCAATACACATGCCACACCTCTACGTGCGCTGTAAGACGGTCCCATCGGAGACACCAGAACAATAGAAGTAGACACATGCGCATAAACCTCTTCTTCTGTAGCATCAGCCACAAAGTTTTATTAATCAGTAGCATAAAATGAAAGACGCGGAAAGAGGAATGAACGGGGGTAGATGGGAGCCGGTATGCCAACATTCTGATATCCTCCAGAATTCTTTAATAGTCCAGAATAAATTGAATGCTACACGTTGATGGATTACTTTGTTCTTCTACGCCCTTTTTGAGGAATGTATTGTCGGACTTAAACCAACATCTGAAGAGGTGAGATTGCTCCTTTTTTTTTTCCCTATTTTTGCTGGCGGGATTGTTTTTGGAAAGCAGTGAAAATATTTTGTAAGCACGTTTCATGAACCAAGTTGTAGGATTTGTTGACAACTCGCATCAAGTTTGTTACACTTCTACCCGGCGTGAAGCACTGACGGTCACGTGGTTGTGACGTCATCGTAAACAAATCCGTTCTACTCATCCAGACGACTTCGCAACAGCGCCGTTGCCAGATTTTTCCACTCTGGAACCCGTTCTCAAAAGATTTCGTTTTGGGGCACCCAAAACACCGGTACCGTGTGGACGCCAGGCCGAAACGATAAACAATTTTATCGGATTCACCTGAATCCGTTGCCGTGTGGACAGGGCCTGAATATACATCCACATCAAGACTCAGCTGACCTCAATGAATGACTCACATGATGGCAGGGAACCAACGACCCACAGATCACCCTAACGACCCTCTAGGCTGCTAACACCATTCACACCCGGCCTCCAGTGACCCTAACGCCTACAGGATGACGAAGTGTCAATGACCCATGTGACCTCAACGACTCCCCTTAGGTTTGCTTTTGGTCCACTAGAGGATAAATATCTAGAACTCTCCAATCGTCAGACAGAACTGAAGAAGCCTTTCGGATGAGGTGTGAAACATCGTCAAGAACTTCAAGCAAGTCCAGTTGCCTTCTTTAGCACCTATGGTTTGCAGTGGTTAACACTGACTACGTTTACATGCACGTCCAAATCGAGCTGCTGTTGGTAATCGAGCAAAGGGTCCCAGCAGGGGTGCCAGAGAAATCCAATCCTACATGCACAAGTGAAATCGGGCTATTGTGCAAGGTGCATTGTGCACCCGAGCCACACGTGGCGCTACACGCCCCATCGTGTTGGTACACTTCCGGTTGTTGTCATGAAGAAGAGCTATAGTGTTGCCAGATACTGCTGACGTTTTCCAGCCCAAAACATGTTCAAATCCGGTAAAATGCACTTAAAATCATGCCGTTGTCATGATTCGTTGTCATGCCGACCGAGGCTGTTGTGTTTCCCGCTTGTGGTCTCGTCACTCGTCACTTCCGGAAGTAGCTCGACAACTAGCTCGATAGGGTATACATGCACAAAGTAGCTCGGCAGAAATCGCATAAACTAGGTCGTGTAGCTCGATTCCGAGAAATCAAGTTCGGTTCAATTTCAGCCGAATTAAGGTGTATACATGGCATTTTGAACTTCGATTTCAGTCGAGCAACGGCAGAAATTCGATTCTCTCTATGTGCATGTAAACGTAGTGACTGTTGCCTCACAGCAAGCAGACTCTGGATTTGAACCTGCTGGTTGACTGGGGCCTGTGTGTTTTTGCATGTTCTCCTCATGCCTGCGTGGGTCCTCCAGCTGTCCTAGTTCTCAAACACAGTCCAAAGACTCAAAACTACCCATATGTGTGAATGAGAGTATGAATGAATGACTGTCTGTGTTAGTCCTGTGATAGACTGGTGACCTGTCCAGGGTGTACCCCACCTCTCGCCCAATGTCAGCTGGTATTGGCTCCAGCTCACCTGCAACCCACAATGGATAAGAGGTATAGAAAATGAATGAATGAATGAACGAATATCAGCTAGGGCTGGGCAATATGGACAAAATCTGATCACAATATGGATTACATCACAGCTTGAAACTATATATATATATATATATATATATATATATATATATATATATATATATATATATATACACCAATCAGCCATAACATTAAAACCATCTGCCTCATATTGTGTAGGTCCCCCTTGGACTGTCAGAACATCTCAGACCCATCAAGGCATGGACTCCACAAGACTTCTGAAGGTGTGCTGTGGTATTTGGCACCAGTATGTTAACAGCAGATCCTTTAAGTCTCATGAATTGCAAGGTCAGGCTTCCATGGATCAGGCTTGCTTGGCCAGCACATCCCACAGATGCTTGATTGGATTAAGATCTGGGGAATATGGAGGCCAAATCAACACCTTTAATGCTTTGTCATATTCCTCAAACCATTCCTGGATTATTTTTGCAGGTGTCAGTGCACATTATCCTGCTGAAAGAGGCGACTGCCTTAAGGAAATACCATGTCCATTAATTGGTATACCATTAATTGGTCTACAACAATGTTTAGGTATGTGGTACGTGTTGATGTAACATCCACATGAATGACAGGGCCCAATGTTTCCTAGCAGAACATTGCCCAGAGCATCACAC
The DNA here is from genome assembly GCF_027579695.1 of Neoarius graeffei. NCBI lineage: Eukaryota > Metazoa > Chordata > Actinopteri > Siluriformes > Ariidae > Neoarius > Neoarius graeffei. The sequence continues at coordinate 24,199,540 of NC_083593.1, forward strand.
TGCTTCCACTGGCTTGCCTTCTTCCCATAGTGCATCCTGGTGCCATCTTTTCCCCAGGAAAGTGACATACACACACTCCGCCATCCACATGATGAAAATGTGACTCCTCAATCCAGGCTACCTTCTTCCACTGCTCCACAGTCCATATGTGATGCTCACAGGCCCATTGTAGACACTTTTGGTGGTGGACAGGGGTCAGCATGGGCACACTGTCCAGTCAGTAGCTACACAGCCTCAGCAAGCTGTGACGCAGTGTTTGTTCTGACACCTTTCTAAGATAGCCAGCATCAATGGTTTCAGCAACTTGTGCTACAGTAGCTCTTCTGTGGGATCAGACCCAATGAGCTAGCCTTCACTCCCCATGAGCATCACTGAGCCTTTGGTGCCATGAACCCATCACCGGTACACTGGTTGGACCACTTTTGATAGGTACTAACAAAATGGCTTTTTGTTTGATATGGCTTGTTTTGGAGATGCTCTGACCCATTCATCTAGCAGGGCTGTGAAATAGAAATGACAAAATCCGAGGAAACAATTTTAGCAGGGGGTCTGGGGGGAGCAGCCCCCCAGGAGCCGGGGGCCTGGGGCCCGCGAAGCTGAACAGATTTTGTGTATATTGATAGATTTGAAGCATCTCCTGAAAGCAAATATTTTCTCAACCATGCCATTTAATTTGAACTGTTATTATTATTATTATTATTATTATTATTATTATAAATTGAATATATAAATGTGAACAAGATGGTCTACTTGGTAATCTATAGTTCGACAGCTTCAATTTCACCAATTCCGCATGTTTTTTTTTCCTTTAACATGGTCAACCAAACGCGTTCTTCCACTAGAACCGTACTTCACATCCTGATGGCACAAGATGCAGTAAGCTTTCCCTGGTTCTTTTATCTTCCATATGTGCTCATTCACTACCGACTTTAAACTCCAGCTATCGCCAATTCCATGGATTTTTGATGCCGTTTTCCTTGTCAAATGTTTTTGACATCGTCGGTCTCACCGTCCTCCCTCTGTGACGATGTCCCTCCGTGACATGGACATACCGCGAAATTCTCCTTTTCAAAACCGTTGATATCGAAAGCGTGTTTAAAGAGCACAAGATTCGCGCCGTGGTTTGTAAGCATGGCGCAAATACCGTAAACTGGTCGGTCATTGTCGCAAAAGAAACCTACCCCCCCCCCCATTTTTATTGCAAAATTAGATGATTTACTAAAATATTTTTGGCGGCCAAATTCGCGGAATTCCGCGGATCCGCGGATTTTTCACAGCCCTGATCTAGGCATCACAATTTGGCCCTTGTCAAAGTCACTCATGCCCCTTTTCCACCAAAGCATTTCCAGGGCTGGTTCGGGGCCAGTGCTTAGTTTGGAACCGGGTTTTCTGTTTCCACTGACAAAGAACTGGCTCTGGGGCCAGAAAAACCGGTTCCAGGCTAGCACCAACTCTTTGCTGGGCCAGAGGAAAGAACCGCTTACATCATCGGGGGGGCGGAGTTGTTAAGACCAACAACAATAAGACCGCGAAAGATCGCCATTTTTAAGCGACAAGAAGCAGCAGCTGTACAAACGCGAAGTCATTCATTATTATTGTTGTTGTTGCTGCTGCTTCTTCCGTGTTGTTTTTGCTTTGATATTTGCGCCAAGGTTTATGCAAACGTAGCGCTGTAACTGACGTATACAGCGACGTAACTGACGTATACAGCGACGTAATGACGTGGCTCCACTTAGCACCACGAGCTATGGAAAAGCAAACTGGTTCTCAGCTGGCTCGCAAGTTGAACGAGTTGTGAACCAGCACCGGCCCTGAACCAGCCCTGGAACTGATTTGGTGGAAAAGGGGTATCAGATCCTTATGCTTGCCGATTTTTCCTGCTTCCAACATATCTTCAAAAACTGATTTTTCTCTTGCAGCTTAATATATCCCACCCCTTGACAGGTGCCATTATACAAAAGGCATGCAGTTAGGTTAACATAGGACGGCCTTGGGCTGAAGTGCCCAAGAGTGGCGGCGCGTACGTACGCAGCGGCTTTGCTCTCCTGTGATGAACTAAATTTCGTTGTACATTTGTGCAGTGACAATAAAGGCATTCTATTCTATAAATCAAGGCTATTCATTTCACCTGTCAGTGTTATGGCTGAACAGTAATACGTATTCTCTAAAACGGATTTAAAAATATGTTCTATACCAAATTACTGCATGCATTCATGACTGGTCTGCAGCATACCTTAATAACAACCGTATTCTGGTCAGTATCGGATTTGTTATACCCAATTCATGTCCAAATGACAGAAATACTTCCCTTTTTAGGTACAAGCTTCTCATCTTTTAGTTGGGCTGATGCATGTTCTGTGTGCTAGTGCTGCAGGGAGTTTCAAATCAAGTCAAATCAAATCAAGTTTATTTGTACAGCGCTTTTAACAATAAACATTGTCGCAAAGCAGCTTTACAGAATTTGAACGACTTAAAACATGAGCTAATTTTATCCCTAATCTATCCCCAATGAGCAAGCAGTTTCAGTCTGTGGCATGCTCCTCCATGCTTGTTTTTGTGACAGCATATTGCTAGTAACTCCTGGCTCTGTTCTTAGGGACTTAAATCAGCTACCGACAAGTAGCTTTTGCGACATGGACCAAAAAATAATAATAATAATTATACATGCATCACCATACAGCACAACCCTAATAGCAGCCCATTTTTTTGTTAAATTAAATTTGGTATAGTGATAGTGTCCACTACCTACAGAACAATTCTGGTGTATACCTTTGGAGCTTTCTAGCAACACCAAAGGGCAAATTTGGACATGTTTGCGCAATAACAACTTTGTATAAATTCAATTTCCCCAACTCCCACTCTCCTCTGAATCTTTGGGTCATGCCAATTTCACTGGATACCACAGCATTAAATTCTTCCATATTGGATTTTCTGCCATTTTAATTTTTTTCCCCAGAACATTTTTTGCTTCTTGTCCCACAAATTTAAATAATAATGGTCCCAGTAGCTTCTGCTCTTCCTCTGTATAGCATCCTCACCCTGTCAAATTTTGAACCATTCCACACTTGCAGTTTCTCCACTTCTTAGCACAGAAAAAAGGAATAATTTGATCCCTTTTATTTTACTCCTTAAAAGTAATCACTTTGTAGAATTGGAATACTTTTACAGCTACACTTAAACACACAGCCATTAGAAACTGGTGTCGTCAGTTAAGTTAATAATGGTAATTTAACCCTTTTTACTTTTTTTTTTAAAAAACACTAGAATAACATTTTTGGTAAAAAGAGTCAAGCTTGTGTCTTACCCATTGAAATGTAGCTGGGCAAGTTTAAACTGCTGTCTCCCGAGTTCCAGGCTGTCCTTCCCATACTGTGAACAAACGGCAGCAATACTACTTTTTAAATGTGATGCAGCCTGCCTCCAAAGCCCTGGAGAGTACAAAATAACTTGATATTCCTGTGTGCAGTTCTGTACAATTATGCTTCATTATTAGAAGTAGTTTTGTATTCAAGACCTATGAGCCACTGATAAACATGGTAAATATTTAGTAAATATGCTAAAGGTTATTTAAATAATTTATTTAATAAATAAATAAATAAAAACAGAAAATAAAATAAACCCACAACATGTGCTGTTCTCACCCATGGTAGCATATGCTCGTGCCATTGCATCAGCTAGTTCACCCTGCAGAGGATGAATCTTCATCAAGATACTATCTGCCAGCTTGGCTGTTTTCTGCAAGATACTTAGGGCACCATCTAAACCAGACAAAAATAAACATGACATGAATATAGGTATTTCTATCACTTAAGGCATTCATCTTGAAAATTACTTTATTTCACACAATTATTCCAAAATAAATAATTAAAATGCATTTCTGGGTTGCTTGTGCTGAAAAGGCGATTTGGGTACTTGAAATGTTTTCTTCTATAACCCTAAACCAGAAAAATTTGGGATGGTATAGAAAATGCAAATAAAAAAAAGAAAGCAGGGGTTTCTAAGTTTACTTTGACTTGTATTTCACTGCAGACAGTATGAACCCAAGATATGTCATGCTTTGGCTGATCAGCTTCATTTCGTTTGTTAATATACATCCATTCTTGCATTTCAGGCCTGCAACATATTTCAAAAAAAGCTGGGACAGAGCAATTTAGGGCTAGTAATGTGGTAAAACGATTAAATAATTATGTGATTTGAAACAGGTGAGGTCAACAGATAATTGTAATCATGATTTGGTACAAAAAAAAAGTATTCAGGAAAAGCCTAATCTTGGAAGAGGAAAGGATTTGGATATTTCACCCTCAACACTGCATATCATTTAAATGATTCAAGGAGTCTGGAAAAATTTTGTTACGTAAAGGGAAAGGGTGCAAGCCTAAGCTGAACACCCATGAGCTCCAGATCCCTCAGACAGCACTGCATCAAGAACAGTCATTCATCTATAGCAGATACCCACATGGGCTTGGGATTACTTTGGCAAACTTCTGTCAAGCACTACAATATGGAGTTACAGCCACAAATACCAGTTAAAACATTAAATGTGCAAAAAAAGAATTCTTACGTTAACTATATCCAGAAGCGCTGGTGACTTCTCTGAGCTCAGAGGCATCGGAGATAGACCATCACACAGTAGAAGTGTGTATTGTGGTCAGACAAATCAGTATTCAGGTCTTTTTTGGAAGAAATGAACACCATGTGCTCTGCACCAAAGACGAAAAGGACCATCCAGACTGCTACCAGCAACAAGTCCAAAACCCAGGGTCTATCATGGTATGGGGTTGTGCCAGTGCCCTTGGCAAAGGTAACTTACACTTCTGTGATGGCAGCCTTAATGCAGAAAAATGCATTGAGATTTTGGAGCAACATATGCTGCCTTCAACAGGACACCTTTACCAGGGATATTTTGACAAGACATTGCAAAACCACATTTTGTACACATTACAAAGTCATGGCTACAGAAGAAGAGGGTGCCCTTTGTCCATTAGAGAGCGTGTGGCAAATTTTGAAGTGAAAAATGACAAATGACCCTATACTCTTGCACACCTTAAGACCTGTTTGCAGGATGAATGGGACAAAACACCTGAAATGCTTAATTAGCTTGGTAACTTCAGTCCCTAAACAGCTTAAGTGCAAGCTGTGAGAAGGAAATGCTTTACTGTCCCAGCTTTATTTGAAATTTGTTGCAAGAATCACAACTGAAGTGTTTATTTTGGAAAAAAAATCATGAGGTAAAACAATGTGCTGTTGTATTGTTTTGGAGTGCAATACACATCAAATATTATTTACAAATCATTGTTTTCAGTTTTAATTTCAACATACCATCCCAACTTTTTCTGATTTGGGGTTGTACAATGCACTCATTGACTCACTCAATTGATTGTTCTCCATGAGTTCTAAAGCTTGCTCCAAGTGGTGATGTAGTATTTGCATTCTTCTCTGCAGCTCAGTATTTAAGATGTGGTGATTACAGGACAACTTTGAACAAACATGCACATCCACATTCCTCTGAAAAGACAAGCAAAAGTCTTAAATAATCCTCTGAAAGCCACATGATCTATCCAACTGTATATTTATGCAGTTATTTCATCAGCCAATCATGTGGCAGCAGTGCAATGCAAAAAAAAAAAAAATCATGCAGATACAGGCCAAGAGCTTGAGGTAATGTTCACACCAAACATCAGAATGAAGAAACTGACTGATCGTGGCATGGTTGTACCAGATGGGTTGATCGGAGTATTTCAGAAACTGTTAATCTCCTAGTAATTTCACACACAACAGTCTTTAGAGTTTACACAGAATGTTGCAATAAACAAGAACACTGAATGAGTGACAGTTCTGTGGGCTGAAATGCCTTGTTGATAAGAGAGGTCAGTGGAACATGGCCAGATTTGTCTGAGCTGCCTGGAAGGATACTGTATCTCAATCATGGTGAGCAAAAAAGCTTGAGCATCCACAAAACATCAACTTTGGAGGTGTAAGCAATATAACAGCAGAAGACCATGTGTTCCAGTCCTGTCAGCCAAGAACAGGAATCTGAAGCCATCATGGGCACAGGTTCGTCAAACTTGGACAGTTGAAAATTTACAAACAAATAAATAAAAACCCCATCTGCCCCCTGCCCCAAAATCTTCAACTGTCCAGTTTCAGAGAGTCTGTGTCTCAGATTTTTGTTCTTAGCTGACAGGAGTGAAACCTGATGTGGTACTCTGCTGTTGCAGGCCATCAACCTCAAATGTTTGATGTGTGTTCGGAGACATTTTTCTGCCCAGTTGTAAAGAGTGTTTGAGTTACTACAGACATCCTGTCAGCTGAAACCAGTCTGGTCATTCTCCTCTGATGTCTCAACAAGCTGTTTCAGCCTACAGAGCAGACTGTTGTGTGCGAAAATCCCACGAGATCAGCAGTATGTGAAATGCTCACCCCAGCCCATCTAGCACCAACACCCATGGCATGGTTAAAGCCACAGAGATCACATTTTTCCTCAGTCTGATGTTTCCTGTAAACATTAACTGAAGCTCTTGACCTGTACATGGATGATTTTGTGCACTGTGCTGCTGCCACATGGTTGGTTGATTGCATAAATGAACAGGTGTCCAGGTATTCCTATTAAAAAGAGAGTCGCAAGTGTATTTATCAATTTTGAGCATCACTATTTTTAATGAATTATTTAAAAAACAAAATCTGAAGTTTGAGGTTATCAAGCACAAGACAAGAATAGTAAGATTTACTGATGTGCAGAGAACATAGAAGTATGCATAATGAATTTCGGTAAGGACATCATCATCATCATCTGTTGTAAGAGTGTAGAGTGTTGATACTGATGGTGAATATTAAGCTAAATCATCAATCAAGGGGAATTTGCCAAGTTACCTTCAGGAAGCTTCCACATTTTTCACACTTAAGACCATTCAAGGTTAAGGGTAATGTCCTGCTTCTATCAGCTAGCTCCAGTGTGCAAGCCTCACATTGACAGTAGAAGTAGTACTGCCTCAGCAACAGGTACTGGCGCTTCTCAACATCCATTCTGTGACAGTGAGGACCTGGTAAAGGAGGGGTAAGATAATTAGTCTCAAACACTCAGGCTAGGAGTTGCATTTGCACACATGAATGTATACTGAATGCCAAACTGGCAAGAGTGGTTAGAATCATGCCAGCTGGCAAGCTGAGCATCTATGCACCTGACATAAGCTTTTGTCTTTTGTTTATACAGTCACAGTATGTAATACAGGTAGGTGAGGTATGCCCCTTACCTGGCTTCATGCTGTTTTTTTTTTTTTTTTTGTCGTCTGAGTATGCCCAAACCGTGATGTGCAAAATGTAAAAGGTAGTTGATGATACAGCAAGTGATCATGGAAAAAGTGTTAACATTGGTATTATTATAAATACATAATCTTACACACAATTACCCACACACATTCCTTAGTTTTCCAGCTCCATAATTATCTACTTATTTAGAATCAAACGTATAAATTATAATGGATTGTCACCCACTCTATAATTACCCACTCTATAATTACCCCATGTATTACCAACCTCTCTGTAAATCAACCAGTATTTGTGTGTCAAAGGGATGTGTATTTTTGGGCATCATCTAAAATTCCATATGTTGCACCACGAAGGAGTCTAATACTTGATTAGAGTAGTCTGATGCACAGTAGACTCCATTTGCTCGAGAGCTATATAAAGAGGACAAAGGGATCCAAGTTCTGTTGGATAACTTTGTTGTATGCATGTTAAAATGTTATACACCTACAGTTTCAATACAACATGCATTGAAGAAGATAAATAACCCTGTATTACTTATTTCATGAGCTAAAACACTCATAACTAAACAGGACAGATGTACATCTTTGGACAAAATCATTTAACACACACACACACACACACACACACACACACACACACACACACACAAAAAAAAATATTTACAAGGGCACAAAATTAACCTGAATAGAATATAACATATGGACCATTGATTTGTCTTGTGTATTTTCCGTCAATAAACTGGTGCATTGTCTTGCAACAATGATACCAATGATGAGATATGCATCACTGCTACGAATTACATATTTATTCCTTCCTTTGACAAGACATGCCATGTGCCAGAAACACCACCACATTTATTACGGTGTGACTCTGCTGGACAGCAGTGAACCAGCACTTTGACTTTACAATATAGTGATATCAAACTTGGTCAAATGGTTGTCTGGTTACAGCTTTCATGTCCATGTGCGCTGGAGCTCGGAGCATACAGCCAGACCACAAAGAGCACACATGCCATTGGGACTAATTAGCATCCACCCGTTCCTGAGTAGAGCGCAATCACAGCACATACATACAAGTACTCTCAGTAACACAGACTTTACAAAAGCCAAGTATTTTGTATAGCTTTTCTGGTTTTGGACTGCGAGTACTGCATTACCTCGGATAGCCTGCCTGTGCCTCACTCAACCACTGCCCGTTTTTAGACGCCGTCTTTGTCTACATTTTGGATCCATTTGCTGGTGTGTTTTCAATAAAACTCTTCCTGCACTTGCATCCGTCTACCACCCTTACATGACAAACGGTCAATTTCAACAATTGTCACAGTCAACAAGCTATGTGAAACTGTTGTGAATTTTCTGTAAAATGCGTTTGGAAATAATCCCACATTATTTTTAAAAGAGCAAATTAAAAATAAGCACTGGATAAAAACCCATCCTTCCATCTTTCGTAAATAAAGATGGAAATTTCGTTGTCCGGTGGTCAAGTGTTTGAAATATGTTGCCTTGCACTTACAGTCAGGTTCCATATGTACAGTGAATGTTGTACAGTCAAGCCATCAAAAAAATCAGGTTGATGCATTTCCATGGATTAAAGCAAAAAAAAAAAAAAAAAAAATCATCTGACTGAAAAAAAAAAAGCTCCATGTCGTTGGCCCCTACCACGTCAGCGATGCGTCAAATTTTAAATGCCGTGTTGTCCATTATGCCCTAGGCCCCTACTTATAGTACATTTACATAATTTTAACAATGACTAAAGCTAAGGCAAGACTTTACTATTGTCATTACTGGCTATAAATGATGAAACATCAAGTTTTCAGCGCAAAGTGCAAATTTATTTCAACAATACTTTAGTAATGCACAACAGTGGTTAAGAGAAAACTGCAAGTGCAGTCGAACTTGAACCATGCTTTCAAAAGAGTGGAACAGAAAGAAAAATAAGCAAATCTGTTGACATAAAACCAGGAAACAAGAAAAGTAAAGTGAAAGTTCGCTTTTTCTGCTTCTTCGCAGTGAAGCCAAAGGCATCTAGGTTTTTTGCCATTGCTTCCATAGACTTTTTTTTATGGTAAACTACACAAAAGCGCACACCTACCATTTTCATCTTTTTGCACCATGAACTAAATGGCTTGCCATTATCGCCCATTTCATTTCGCCAAGCCCATCTCCACTTATTCTTTACCGTTTTGTCGATGTCTGACACATCTGTGCCTTCATTTAAAAGAAGCACGTCCATGCTGGCAAAACCGAAAGTAATTTGACGCGCTCTAGTGATGGAAATCGAAGGGCCTATGTCCGGTGAAATATGGCCTTATACGCAGTACTCGAGTTGAGGGGGGGATGTGGGGGGAGGCATCCCCCTTCTGAAATAAAAATCTCAAATCATCCCCCTTATAAAACGGCCATTCCCCCATCACATCCCTTGTGCCATTTTACTGATTAATGTGGAAATTAGCCTACTATTATTTTAACAAATATTACTACCATTTCAACATTAGAGGCTTTGCGCAGTGATAGCTTACATGTAGCCGGATAAAAAAGACGCATATTTATTTATTCGGTTGCACCTCTCATTCACATCTATACGGAGGTTTCAGTCACTGAAAACAGCTACTTTCGCAAACTGGGCAGAGTGGAGATTTCAGAAAACTCCATCTTCAGACATTGGAGGTCCCAGCCGCCCCAAACTTGACAGCCAGAGACCTCTGCCCTCTCCCCAAAGAACCAGTCCTGCCAGGGCCCACTAGCCCCGCGCCTCGGGACGAAGAGCCACGGTGCTCGGCTTTAGTTTCATTTTCCCCATCGGCAGCTCCAGACCCACTTTGGACACCCGTAGCTCGGGCAGGGGAGGTTCCAGCCTCCCCAAGCTTAGAATGTGTAGATTCTATTTCTGACAAATTCCATTTCAGATGCATAATTCCGCGATTTCCATCCGTTTTCCGCGATCGCGGATTTTCAGTCCCTCTAAAACTATTAGTAGCCTATTTAAGCAATAGCTGTTTTCTGCACTGTTTTCTGACCTTTTGTGCTTAGTGAATGACACTTCATTACACTCCACTGACTGACTTCCAATTCCGGACTTTTTTGAAAATGTAAAATATAGGCCTACGAGATGTTTTTTTGGGACTTAATTCGCGTTGCTCCTTCACTATTAATTTTTGAGACTAACGAGGCACTAAATACTGTGGAATTATTTTCTCCTTACTATGAAGTTTGGCATCTTAAACAAGTGTCGGGAAATCTTGCAGCCCGACTCTGCAGCCTCCAATGTTTAAGCGAACTGCTGAAACCATAATGTTTAAAGATTAAATCGTAGGCTAATCAAACCAAAGAAAAACACAGCCTTTCCAGAACGTTGTCTGCCGAAGCCTGTTTAACCTACAAAAGGCTTAATAGCAAAGGTCTTGCTGCGGCTTCAACTTTTTCACCTGATCACCTTTCAGTAGGCAAATATCATTATTACTACTACTACAAAAGGCCTAGTATTAGTAGTAGATAAGTAACCTAGTTCCCTAGTAGTAGGACAGCCAAATAGTTTAATCAGTGGCCTACGCCGAGCCTCCCCGGGACTAGACAGTAGCGGAGGCTGTATTTATTTATTTATGCCTATCTAGCGCAACAACTTATTCCTTTCCATATACTCAAACATAGCACAAGAAAGGGTTCAATAACAGGCAATCATAGCAGCTTGGTGAAGTTCTAAATCACATCGGTGTCAGACCTATGGGCCAACCCCCCACTCCATTTTTTTTTTCCCTCGGATCTGCATCACTCTCATTATTGACCTTTAGCGCTCCCAGTTGACGGAAATCCGTCATAGCGACGGAAAACTTTAATCCATGCATTTCTCTTAAGTACAGGGCTCCGCATGTAAAGAGGACCTCTGCTATTAATTAGTTGTTAATACCATTCTGTGTATTAAAATATATAATGCTGATTGGCTGTGCAAATTTACAGAACTGGTAAAAAGTTATTTTAGCCTATGTATTTCTAGATTTAAAATGTCTTGATAGTGATGGAAACTGGCATTTTTCTAATTTTTTTTGTAAACACAGTTATTGAATATGCCACAGGCTTAGGACTACAATTATCATGCAGTCTTGCACTCACTTTCCATCAGTGAACAGTTGATAACTTTCAAAATATAGACTTAATGTTAAAACCATTATCAATTGCACTTTTGACTTTGACAAATAAATAAATAAATAAATAAATAAATAAATAAATGAAAAATACCCCCCCACACATTATAGATGCAAGTTATTTATAAAAATCACGTCATCTGGTATCACCCAAATGAGGATAGGCTCCCTTTTGAGGTCATCCTTGGATCCCTAAAAATCATTAAACTTTTCAGTTCTGGTGGGTCTGGGCAATTGTCACTCACCTTTTTAAAAAAAAAAAAAAAAAGGCCGAATTAACAGATTTGGAGGCAAAACCTCATGTCTCAAGACACTAAAATGTCACAATATGATAATTTTGCATACTCCAACAAAAGATTTTTTCCCCTGCTAACGAGTAAAGTTGAAAGTATGCCGTGCACATTCAGGCTGCTGCTTCTCACCGGAGCTTTTTATTTTCTCTTGTTTTTCTTTGTGTAGTTTGAGGTTTGTTTTTTGTTTGAGTGTTTTGTCTGCCAGTTGTGGTGTAGCTCCAAACCCAGTTTTGGGCGTCGGTTCCCTCCAGGCCTTGGTTTGTCGTGGGTGATGCCTGTGCTCGTCGCTATGGACTGCAGTGAGCTCGTTGCTCATTTTAACATCAGGGTTGTCCAGCGCTCTGTGCGGCGGTGCTTTTGTGCTTGGAGTGGTGTTCCAAGCAATGTTGCTCAGTGGCATTGCGGCGGCTGTGCAGGCAGTTTGGGACATACCAGCACTCTATGTGGCAGTGCTTCTGTGCGCGCTTTGTGGATCCATGGCACAGTGTTCCGGGCAGTGTTGCCCAGCAGCATCGCAATGGCTGTGCAGGTGGTGTGGGACTTGTTTCCGTGCACCTTTTGGTGGGACTGTGGCTGCTACACCACTGGAATGACATCCTGATCTTTATTTGGTGGACTTCCCCCCCCTCCCCCTTATAATTGTAAAGCGACCTTGGATATTGAGAAAGGCGCTATATAAAATTTAACAACAATAATAAAAAAAAAAAATGATTTGTACTTAATATCCAATAAAAAGTTCTCAGAAAGGCTCCCCCTTACCGTAACAGTGCAACAGCTCCTGCCCTGCAGCAATATCTCTGCAGGCTCGGACTGTTACTGTAACACCTGAAGCAAAATCGACTGGAGTACTAGAGCCAAAAGAACTGAGGCCCAGACTGAAGAAGATGCTCGTATTAGGCTGACAGGAGTGGTTAAGCAGACTGAGGACAGGGAACACTGCAGTGGCAATCCGGAATTCTTTACTGGACTGCACTGGTAAGCTTGTATCCTCTGGAAGAGAAGAAAATGACACACATTTAATGTAAAGTTAAAACTATCACAGCTGCTCACAGGAGCCCATAATTCTGCTTGGTTTTACACTTGCAAGTTTGGCAGAGCACAAAAACATGATCTTAAGAACAGAAGTCCCTGACATGAGAATTCATGTACCCAAATCATACAGGTATTATATAATAATCGACCACCAAGTACCAAGCTTATCGATATTAATTTTTCCCCCTGATCATGATTTTCCATTTTAAAATATCTTGACAAATTTATTCATCAAGAACCAGGATCTGAAAAATGAGCATTCATACCATTTTCAGTTTAAAGGTGGGGGTATTAAAAAAAATAATTAAAAAAAAAACCATCAGCTCTGCATTTAGGAACTGTGGCAATTGCAAAAACAAAGCCAGATGGTGGATTCAAGAGATTCTGCAGTAATGAATCATGAACATAATTTCATATTTCCGTATAGTCTTTTTACAAAATGGTTGTCTAATGTGACTGCCCTTTCTCTACTTTCAAATCTGACTGACAAACTTCTCTTCAATGAAAATTTCTCTTCCTCCTTTACCATTTAGACAGCTTCAAATCCTCCCCTCCACGTAAAGAAACCTTGGGATTGTGAGAAGCATTATATAAAATGAATATTATTTCTAATATGCTAACGTTGTGACATTTTACTGTTAATGCCGCTCAGTGTTGAGTAGGAGAGCACAAAAGAGCCCCGAGCAAAAAGAGTGATTCAATGCCTGCCTGTCCACACACAAAGGAGTATGTACATTTGCAAATAACTGGGATGCATTTGTAGGAAGCTCTAACTCCAGATATTCTGTCCCAGTTTAAGTGGTGAATTAAAAAGTGGAATAAGAGTAGAGTCAGGAACAGAAACTCCATTCCAAATTAGATCCAAACCCAAAATACCAGGTCCCAAGTACCCATAAAAAAATTATTTTGCTTCTGTGATGCCCTTTATGATTGCACACAAAGGCTACATAAGGAGTGGTCTACCAGGACCTGTTTATGTGATTGTGTCACGCATCAACAGAACAGCGTGTCCATTTGTTTTGGTACAAGTTAGCACATGGCCTAATGACAGAGTGAAAGATGAACGGCGGTAAACAGTCAAGTTGCGTTTTCCTAGCTAAACTGCAGCTTCTTTTCATTTGGCCCATGTGAATTTTTTTTTTTTTTGAGGGGGGGGCATACTGAAACCACCTGTAGAACACCTAGATCATGTGAAAATACAGCACGTGTGTGTGTACACATACACACGCATGCACGCGTGTGTGTAAAATATATACAATGGTGCTTGAAAGTTCGCGAACCCTTTAAAATTTTCTATATTTCTACATAAATATGACCTAAAACATCATCAGATTTCCACACAAGTCCTAAAAAGTAGATAAAGAAAACCCAGTTAAACAAATTTGAAAAATATGATAATTGGTCATTTATTTATTGAGGAAAATGATCCAATATTACATGTGAGTGGCAAAAGTATGTGAACCCTTGCTTTCAGTATCTGGTGTGACCCCCTTGTGCAGCAATACCGGCAACTGCAACTAAATGTTTCTGGTAACTGTTGATCAGTCCTGCACACTGGGTTGGAGGAATTTTAGCCCATTCCTCTGTACAGAACAGTTTCAACTCTGGGATGGTGGTGGGTTTCCTCACATGAACTGCTCGCTTCAGGTCCTTCCCATTCCAAAACATTATTCTTCTTTAACCATTCTTTGGTAGAACGGCTTGTGTGCAAGAGTCACCATCTTGCTGCATGACCCACCTTCTCTTGAGATTCAGTTCATGGACAGATGTCCTGACATTTTCCTTTAGAATTCACTGGTCTAATTCAGAATTCATTGTTCTATCAATGATGGCAAGCCATCCTGACCCAGATGCAGCAAAACAGACCCAAACTATGATACTACTACCACCACCACCACCACCATGTTTCACAGATGGGATAAGGTTCTTATGCTGAATGCAGTGTTTTCCTTTCTCCAAACATAACGCTTCTCATTTAAACCAAAAAGTTCGATTTTGGTCTCATCCGTCCACAAAACGTTTTTCCAATAGTTTTCTGGCTTGTCCACGTGATCTTGAGCAAACTGCAGACAAGCAGCAATGTTCTTTTTGGAGAGCAGTGGCTTTCTCCTTGCAACCCTGCCATGCACACCACTGTTGTTCAGTGTTCTCCTGATGGTGGACTCATGAACATTTAGCCAATGTGAGAGGCCTTCAATTGCTTAGAATTTACCCTGGGGTCCTTTGTGACCTTGCTGACTATTACACACCTTGCTCTTGGAGTGATCATTGTTGGTCGACCACTCCTGGGGAGGGTAACAATGGTCTTGAATTGCTCCATTTGTACACAATCTGTCTGACTGTGGATTGGTGGAGTCCAAACTCTTTAGAGATGGTTTTGTAACCTTTTCCAGCCTGATGGGCATCAACAAAGCTTTTTCTGAGGTCCTTAGAAATCTCCTTTGTTCATGCCATGATACACTTCCACAAACGTGTGTTGTGAAGATCAGACTTTGATAGAGCCCTGTTCTTTAAATAAAGCAGGGTGCCCACTCACACCTGATTTCAATCAGTGGGATGACAAACACCTGACTAACTTCACCTTCAAATTAACTGCTAATCCTAGAAGTTCACATACTTTTACCACTCACAGATATTTAATATTGGATCATTTTCCTCAATAAATAAATGACCAAGTATAATATTTTTGTCTCATTTGTTTAACTGGGTTCTCTTTATCTACTTTTAGGACTTGTGTGAAAATCTGATGTTTTAGGTCATATTTATGCAGAAATATAGAAAATTCTAAAGGGTTCACAAACTTTCAAGCACCACTGTAAAATAAATAAATAAATAAATAAATAAGTAAGTGATGAACGGGTAGCATTTATTTCAGTTGGTTTTACTTTCATGGATTAAAAAAACAAGGAAAATTGTGGGCTAGAGGACTTAATTTTTTTAAAAATAAATAAAATACATTAAAAAAGTGGGACACACACTCGCTCTCTCAAACTACCTTAACCATCATGCAGTGGAAACAAACATTCACCCTTGACTCTCTAACATCAGCATATTCCTGAGTTTTGCAGAGTTCCTATGTAAACACCCATATGGGTAACAAGTCTGGTAATAAAATATCACTGATATCACTGTAGCAATATAATACGTTGGGGGTAGGGACAATGATGTTATATCGCATAAGCTTACACAGTACTGTAAAGATGTACTGACCTTTGACTTTGATTGCAGTCACAGCCTGCGCATTACATTGGAGTTGCAGCATGTGCCTCAGAGCTGTAGCTCCTAGCAGGCTCTGCTCAGATCCCCAGCACACACACTCTTCATGATTATGGCATGGTGGCACATCTAGTGAAAGTCTGTGAGTGAGTGCTGCCATGGTGAAAGCTAACAGGAAGCGCAAGTTAGGGCTATGTTTCCCCACATGTGGTAATAGACTATAGATGCCCAGGTATGACTTTCCATGGTAACAACTTGAATGATTAGAACCTTGAAAGCACTCGTTAGACATGAGTGTTCCTTCTACATTTGGTTCTGACACCAAGCCCAGACTGTCAGATGTTCCCCCACTGGAGCAAGGTTTGCCATTGCCAGTCTTCCCATCACTGCTGATAAAGGTTGCTTTTGGCACTTCACAAACAAATTTAAAACAACTCTCTCTTGCCTGCTGGACCTCCTTTATCCCAGCTTTTAGGGTCACTCGCAGGGCCAAATGTGCAAGCAGCCCAAGAGTCAGTAACTCTGAACCAACTGAACACTCCCAGCAGTGGTATTGCTTCCATGCCTCCCTTTCACACCTCTGTCCACAATATTGGGCATAGCTACAGCCCCGACATGGTACAGAGTTAAAATTTTCACACAAACAGTGATGGCAGTGTCTGGACTCTGTTGTGAATATACTGGCTTCACCACTCTTTTTGTACGGTCTATTCACAGGTATAAGAACAAAGCTGAAGGCCTCATCTTCAAGCACTATTTCCCCTGCTGACTTGTCCTCAGTGGCCAACAGGTATCGTCCCTTTTCAGGATGAAAGTGGGCAGACACAGCAGCCAACACATTGGTACTACTATCTGTATCCTCATTAGTTTGTGGTGTCTGATGCTTAGTAGGAGATGCTTTCAAATCTTCCTGCATTTTAACCAGATTTGTACACTGTGTCCATCTGTCCATCAATTTGTATTGCAGGTGACTTGGGTAACCTTCATCAAAGGCTTGCTGGATGTCCTCCAAGCATTTCTAAATAAAGACAAAATAATTTACCCATGTATGCATTGTTTTAATACATGATTAATTATAAATAAGTTCATTTAAATAAGGAAAATACGCTCACAGTGTAGAGCCCAAGATGAAACAAAGCCGCTGAACGATTGGCATAGCATAAAGACAGCTGTTCTGTATTCTTTTCAGCATGACACACTCCCTGAAATATATAAAAAAACACACACACACACACACACACACACACACACACACACACACACACACACACACACACACACACACACAACTGCACTCAGACTTGCCTGTATAATCAGGGATACTGAAATAATGGTTTATAGTCAGGTCCATATGTATTTGGACAGGGACGGTTTGTCATTTTGCCTCTATTCACCACCCACAATGGATATGAAATGAAGCAAGTACATGTGACAAAAATGTACTTTAACATGCTCAGAAGTAATTGGACAATTAACTGATAAGCAATTTCATGGCCAGGTATGACCTGTTTCCTTTTTATTTCATAAAAAATTAAACCGATAAAAAAGGGCTGGAGTTGATTCCAAGTGTTTGATTTGCATTTACTAGCTGTTCATGGGAACTTTCAATATATAGTTCAGAGGTATCTGTGCAAGGGAAGGGGGCCATTCATTAGGCTGGGGGAATAGAGACAACAAAAACTTTAGGAGTAGACAAATCAACAATTTGGTACATTCTTAAAAAGAATGGACTTGCGAGCTTAGCAACTTCAAAAGGCCTCAGAGACCACAGAAATTAATGAGTTATAAATGCATTCCATTTGTGACTGTTGGGCAGTAAGCACAAGAGCTTTTCACAGATATTGCAGGATTGCAGGTGCCATGAAGATATGAATTACATTCAAAGCCATCGGAGTTATAGCTTGTTTGTCTTTGAAGCATAACTCTTTACTCTAGCAGTAGCTTTCCATTTCATATGTGGCTATGTTTTATTACCAATGAGAAGCCAAGTTTTGTTCTCTATGCAAATAAATGTTTAAGTCTAATGCTATTAAAACTTTTGCAACCTGAGCTATGGCGAGATGCACTGTGGGGGAAATGCATAACTCCAGGTGATCTCCCATGCTTGTGATATTAAGGTCCTGGGTAATGTCCATTTGAGGAAGAACACACTAAAGTTCTAATACCACATTACTTGGTCCTGGAAGACAGGCTCTGATATCCTAATCCAAGTGACTGACTGGAACTCAGGGAAGATGACCAAGGAGGCCCATGTTTGGACAGTAGTGGTTTGTGGACAAGTGAGACACTTGCCTCATAAGACATCTGCACTGGGTGACTGAGACAGGGAAGATTCCTTTTTGCTCAAGTGACATATTAGGCAGATAAAGTCCACAAAAAAAAAAAAACTGAAGAGGATAGAAACCAAGGACAGGAGTTCCTCACCGTGGTATGAGGGACAAGTAGTTGGTATACACACTAGCAGAACAAAGAGATCTTAAAGGGATCCTAAAGCAGATTTATTCTCAAACTTATTTCAAGTAAAAGTAGTCACAGATTTCAAAACTCAAACTTTCATTTTTGAAGACCAAATAGTGTTTGAGAAAAATTTATTTTCTTTAAAACAGCAGATGGGCTTGACCTATGTGAGGAAGTCGTGTAGTGGTTGCTTGGAGCAACTAAGCTGTTTATATTCTCTGTTTACATCGTAATTTTGCTAGTTTTACAAGTATTTTACAAAATTTATCAGGTTTTAAATAAGTATGCCTCATTGTGTAGCATATAAATGCTAATGATGCTAAAAAGAAAGCACAAGCTGGAATTAGACTGCATTTCCACAGAGAAAATGCAAAGTGTGCTTCCTCAGCTGCGGCAAAGCGTCACCAATAAAAACTGGATCAGACACGAGATGTCACGCTGCAATTTCCCCCCCCACATGATCTACAAAAACTGTGGCAAAGTGTGTGTGTGTGCGTGCGTGCGTGCGCGCGCGCGCGCGCACGCACGCCTGTGCACTCTAAAATCTTGGTTTAATATGGCTCAATTTGCAGCGTGACATGACACTTCCCGCTCTAAATTTTATTTATTTATCATGATCTACATGGTGCTGGGTAGATTAACAGAGACCATGTTCAGCATTCCCCCCACCATTCAAATGAATGGAGTTTTGGGAGAAAACTTAGTGTCATGTCATGCTGCATGCCTTGCGCTCATAAAATCTCAGTTTTAAGCCATGCCACACTTAATCTACCCAGCACCATGTACAGCACTCAGCATATGAGAACACACCCTTTGAAAAGTAACATTTTAAACAATATCTCAATGAACACAATTTCCAAAATGTTGACAAGATAACATTTAAAATATAACATGAAAGTAAGGTTAATAATATAAACTTCGATTACACATTTTTCAGTTTTACTCAAATTAGGGTGGTGCAAAAATGAGTACACCCCACAACAAAAACTACATCTATTACTTTGTATGGCCTCCATGATTTTTAATGACAACACCAAGTCTTCTAGGCATGGATTGAACAAGTTGGTGACATTTTGCATCATCAATCTTTTTCCATTCTTCAACAATGACCTCTTTTAGTGACTGGATGCTGGATGGAGAGTGATACTCAACTTGTCTCTTCAGAATTCCCCAAAGAAAATTTCTTTACATCACAAAGGTGAAGGCTACAAGATGATCAGCAAAGCTTTATTATCACTCAATACTGTAGCAAAAGTGGTACAAAAATTTCAATCCTAGAAGACTTGGTGCTGTCATTAAAAATCATGGAGGCCATACAAAGTACTAGATGTAGTTTTTGTTGTGGGGTGTACTCATTTTTGTACCACCCTAATGTGAGTAAAAAGCTGTATACAAGCGCACTACACCACTTCAAGATGGACGTGTATCTTTAAGACAGACAGTTTTCGTTTTACAGGTCTCTGCACTACGCAACCAAGACAATTCACTTGGTGGACTCATGGCTACTTGGGGAAAACAGTAAGGAGAGTTATTAATGTGCTTGCTAAGCACAAAGCAGCGTGAAGCACACTTTAGTTTGTTTATTTATTATTATTAATAATAGCGGGCGGCACAGTGGTGTAGTGGTTAGCGCTGTCGCCTCACAGCAAGAAGGTCCAGGTTCGAGGCCCTCGTCGGGCACGGGGCTTTCTGTGCGGAGTTTGCATGTTCTCCCCATGTCCGTGTGGGTTTCCTCCAGGTGCTCCGGTTTTCCCCACACAGTCCAAAGACATGCAGGTTAGGTTAACTGGTGACTCTAAATTGACCGTAGGTGTGAATGGTCGTGTGTGAGCCCTGTGATGACCTGGCGACTTGTCCAGGGTGTACCCCGCCTTTTGCCCGTAGTCAGCTGGGATAGGCTCCAGCTTGCCTGCGACCCTGTAGAACAGGATAAAGTGGCAAGAGATAAAGAGATGAGATAATAACCGCTAGCAGCAATAAAGGGCCCTTGCACACGAGAACATGCCAAAAACAATAGGGCATTGCACCCGAGGCCAAGTCTCTATCCCTGAGTAACATTGGCCAAGACTGAGGGGTGTACCAAATTTCATGAGTCAAAAAAAGTTTAGGCAATGGAATCATTACTATCCAGTTCCAAATGGTGGTGCTACACAAGAGGCTCACTTTGGGCATGGGGATATCATCACCCTGATGTCCTATAATCTGAAGTATTAGCTACATCAGGAAATGCATGGTGAATTTATGACACTTCCTGTTTGCATGGTGAAACATACAAATTTATTGGGTCACTTTTTCAACATGGAAGTGTAGGGACAGTCATAGTCCCTTCTAGAACTACAAATCCCATCAACCAACTTCCGCAATGACCTACGTCATGCCTGGGCGGGATTACCTATGTCACATCCTCCCTGAAGCCATAAGTGGTTTCCGTTCTCTCTCTCGTCACGCAGACACAAAGAGATACCCTGCTCACCAGAACACCCAAGATAAAGACGTCTTTCTTGCAAGAAAAAGAAAGTCAGTGCGCTTTCGTATTTACCTCTGGCCACGGTAAAAATATTGCTTAAGGGCGCCGTTTCACTCATTGAGTTACAACCGGTTTTTATTTGTTCATTATAAAGTAATGTTACGAGTGCAGCGCAAAGCAGTTAATTAAAAAGTTAGAAGCGACCGGATTCCTTCTGACTTAATCGCTGTGCACATTGTTTGATCAGAGACTTTTCCTCATGAACGACGAAGTTCGGACCAAGAAATTCTCTGCGCTTTTCACGGAAGCGACCCACGAGTTTCTGTCAACTCCAGCCTCTTCAGGAGGCCTCTGCATATCCTACACAGAGGCAAAATACTGGAAGCAAGACTGGCATTTTGGGCAAATTAGTCTTAGGAATTAGCTTTATGAAGCAGTGTGAATTTAAACTCAGGACCAGTTTAATTGTGCACACTGTAGACACTCAGAGTGTTAAGTTGATCATTGTTGTTCTATTTTTGTTCTCTCAGTGGTTTAAAATATAAGGTGTTGCATGCTCTTTCTCTATCCTCTCTAACACCTTTAATTTCATTATTACACATATTTTGACCTCATCAAGATTTCAGTGGATTTAGTAATGTTATAAGCTAATGGGTTAGCCATCACGACATATCCTTTTGTCTCCTTAAACCACGAGGTGATCCCCTTTGTCCTTAGACCACGAGGTGATCCTACCCTCCCCCACTTGAGATAACATTCCAAATCTGAGTTAGTTACCGCGCACATTCAAACTCTCTGTCTCCTCCTTCTCATACTGTGCAGTCGCGCACAGGACACACCCCAAGAGCTCAGGTGCTCACGTAGTAGTAAGGAGAAAATCTCTCCTCCCCTCTCTGCCTCCCCTCACACACACACACACACACACACACACACACACACACACACACACACACACACCTCAGATAAGATTCCAATCACTCTCACACATCACTCTCTCACACACACCGTCTATGCTTGCTTTTATATATCTGCTGACTTTATTGAATGTACATCATTGTTATAATAAATTCAATTAATTTGTTAAACTGTGTCTGTGTTGCTACTATATACTGGAAGTCACACAATCTCAAAGAACTCCAAATTGCCTTCAGTGTGCTATTGGCTGTAGTGTTTATGTACTACGGTAAGTAATACATTATTGCTGCATCAGTAGTGGTCATAATAATTTGGAATATACCATAATCTAGCTGTTTGGTAATTTATTATTAAACACAAAAATTAATGGTATTATTAATGAGACTGATTCAATGAGACTGATCATGTAAGACCAATAGCACCCACATATTTATTGGTGCCCCGCGTGAGGCGATTGGTTTGTTGACTTCTTGAATATTGTTCCAACAACAGATAAATTATCAGTTTGATTAAGCAACTGCCAAGGTATATCCCCAGGTGTGTTAAACGGTTAACAGTAGCGTGATGACCATATCACAAAATACTAATAACCTATTAATAACTTAGGATAAGAGATAGCATTTCCAAACAAAAACAAACTTTATTAATTAATTAATTACGAAGTTAATATTAATTAATAATTAATAAATCAATAAATTAACTAATTAATTAATTACCTAATATCCAACCTAAGCAAAATGGCATCCCCTCGTGTCTCAGAGACTGAGGACTACGCTCAAGACATGTCTGCGATGACATCAAAGAGAGACCTCATTCACTGCTCTGCCTCCAAAAGAGCAAACATTAGGAAAAATGAGTAAGGGTGAATGCCAAATTAACATAGATAACTCAATACAACATATGAGAGATCCAAAAATAACTATTAGTGTTCAAGAAGCACTAGGTAGGCTATTCCTGTTACACTTCCAAGATACTGATTTAGAAATCAGATACCTCCGCGGAGCGGTTGAAAGGCTGACCACCAGCAACACCGAGCTGACAGCCAATAACAATGATTTATATAGGGAGCGTGAGCTCTTGAAAAACTCCCTTGATAATTGGGCCAAAAGGCTAGAGAAAGCCGAAAAGGCTGCTAAGAGGGCTGCCAAGGAGCAGACCCCCCCAAGAAGGGCGCGAGGTAGAGGTCTGCACAGGTCGGATTTTTCAGTCCCGCTCCCGCCCGCATTGTGCAGTCCCGCTCCCACCCGTGCCCGCAAAGAATTATGATTTTCAGTCCCGCTCCCGCCTGCCATATTGTGTCCCGCTCCCGCCCGCAAATCCCGCATGATGCAGACGTTCGCGCTATTTCTCAGGAAAGTTCTTGTCTTGACACAGCGTGCTAACTAGTGCTGTCAAGCAATTAAAATATTTAATCGCGAATCGCACATTTTTATCACATGAGAAACCATTGTAATTCTCTGATCAGCATAAAAAAGTGAATGGGCTTGTTTTGTACCAATGTTTTTTTTTTTATTGCAAAGCAGAGCTAGTAAGAGAAGTGAATTGATTTACTGCTTGAGTTAGTCTACAACTCTAATCAGAGAGACAGGTTACACAGTGACAGTAGGCTTGACTCAATGCTATCCCAGAAATCCTTCCTGTCATATGCAAATTTGGCCACCTCTGATTGGACAGCCAAATTTGCATATTACAGGAAGGATTTCTGGGATAGCATTGAGTCAAGCCTATCGTCACTTTGTAACCTGTCTCTCTGATTAGAGTTGTAGACTAACGCAAGCAGTAAATCACTTCACTCATGGTTCTCTTGCTAGCTGGGTGTGAACTGCGAGTCATTAGAGTGATCAAAGGCAAATTTAAGATGCCATTCCTCACTCAATCTGGCAATCTGACTCTCTGCAAATTTAGGCATCTTAAAATGTTTTTATTAATGCCAAATAAAATATCCAGCACAAATTATATATGATAGACATAAATTAATAATTTATAAATTTTATTTCAAACACGTTTTTAGTTAGCGGGACTGCAGCTTATCACCGCTCCCGCCCGCGCCGTATATGTGCACTCCCGCGTGCAGATGTGCACTTCCGGTCCCGCCCACACCCGCAATGAGCTTTCAAAATTTGTCCCGCACCGCACTGCTTTGCGGCGGGTCCCGCGAGTCCTCCGCGGGAGTGCAGGGCTCTAGCGCGAGGGGCGTGAAAGACCCCCAGCAATGCGCCGAAGCTCAGAGCGGGAAGAGGCGTTCAAATTGGACACCGTGGATTACCTGGTCAAGGACCAGACATCCCGCCAAGCTCCATCAACTCGCTACACGACTCCTTCGTCGTTTAGCCAGGGTGGAGCCATACTGCGCTCATCCCGAGCCCAGACCCATAGCACACTCAGGTCAGTGCGCTACAGTATCCCTGATCCATGTTCGGATGAATCAGACTACGAATCTCGTGCGAAACGGGAACGATACCAGAGTAGCTCAGATAGTGAGTACTCAGGAGAGCCAAGGAGGCCGCACAAGGACGTGCACCAAACCCTTCGCATGCGGCAAATTGACCTACTTGCCAAAGATGTTGAGCGATTCGATCCTGATAAAAGAACAAATGTAAATGATTTGCGAGAAATTGACCGATGCCTGATGGACTTGCCGAAAGCCACAACGCGACAGAAACTTAAACTGATCTGGAAGACCTCCAGTAGCAGTGTTCATGCCTTTTTAGAGACACTACCCCCTGATGTTCGCGATAGCTATTCGAAACTTCGCAATTACATGAGGGAAGAGTATGCGCCGTACACGGATGAAACCTCCGCAACATTGTGTGCAATACAAATTAAACAGAAACGGTCTGAGGCGCCTCATGAATATTATAGACTGCTACGTATTGCCCATTTCCAGGGTAGTAGCGCACCAGGCTTGGAAGATAGAGGCTTTAAATCCCTCTTCTTACATAACCTCCACCCAAGCGTGCGGACTCAAGTCACACTAACGTGTTGACAAGGTTTCTACTCGATGAGGGAAATTAGGCAACTAGCCCAAATGACCTGGGAGACCATTGTCAAAACCACAGACAGAAACGATGATGAACCCAGGGTCCTTAGTCTCCAGGGTGCAGACAGGCCCCCGCTAGCCTTAGGAGGTGAAGCTCCAAAAGGGGGACCCACCTGGAGAAATCCCGGTCCGAACCGCCCCTTGCCGAGCCATCACCAGGGTGAGTGGAAGAATCGCCAAGGTAAGGCCAGGAGAGACCGAGGGCAAGGCCACAGTGACCATGGCAACCGCTCACCATATGAAAAGGGTCATAAGGAACAAGGCGGTTGGCAGCAGGATCGTCATCCCCGCTCTGGCCAGAGATGGCAGGGGCACTCCGACCGTAGCTCTCCATGTAGGGGTAGAGGTGACCGACACAGTGACTCAGACCAACCTGGTGAGTTCCACTCAGAGCTGGATTCTTTGAAAGCCCAGTTGGCTGAGATTAAAGAACTGTTACAAGAGAGGTCAGACCCCTCAACAGATAAAACAAAAGAGCCCAAGAAAGATGACAAAGGCTACCCGCTGGCATGACTAGGCCAGGAACCACGAGTACATCTCGTGAAATGGGGAGGAGATCCCTGTGAAACAGCAGGCAATGGTCAGGATGTAGGGCCCCCCGGTGGTGAAGGCAAACACACAAAACGCACCTCTCATGTGCGCTAAAGTCTTCACCACCACCTCTCAGACACAGCTCTCACAAGGTGACCCAATCCCAACCAAGCCCTGCAATATAAACTTGGTCAGCTTCACACAAAACAAAACCCCACAGCCATTGGATCCCACAAAACATGCACAAGCCCGTTGCGATGAGATTGGTGCAGACACCGACCAACCAAGCGCCATGGGAGACCAAATTTCCGATGAACTTCAGTTCATGTCTTCGTACACCGAGTCTGGTGTCGAAACACCAGACATCGCGATTCCCCCTAGTGGCCACAATTCTTTGGGAAACCACACCTCTTTCCTTTGTTCACTGAGTAACTCAACCTCAGCTATGTACTGCCCTATCCTATCAGGTGAAGTGCGAGTCAATGGGAGCACAGTCCTCAAAGCAGCTATGATGCTTTGGTCGGAGAAATCAGCCATCAGCCAGACTTTGTTTGACACACTGTGTCAAAGCCATTCCTGCCCCATACTCGTGCAGAAAAGCCCCCCTCTATCCATCGACTCAGACAAAGGCACACATTTCACTGCTGGTGTAATGGCTGCACTGTGGAACATATTAGGCATTGAGGCGAAATTCCATATCGCGTACCACCCTCAATCCTCTGGTCAGGTTGAAGAAGCCAATCAAACCATTGTGAGCATGCCGCGGAAGTATGTCACCCACCATGGTAAAGATTGGGATGTGAAACTTCACTTGGTGCTAATGGCCATTAGGTCCACCCCTCATCGCACCACTGGAGTTACACCCTTTGAGATGATGACTGGGCGGGAGATGGTTCTCCCACAGCATCTCCTGCACAGACCAGAGGACATGAGTGTCGCAACTGCATACACCGCACATCGATATGTCGCCAACCTACAACGCCACCTACAGGCAACCTTTGCATGGTCCCAAAAGAACCTCGAAACAAGCGTAAAAGGACAAAAGGCCTACTACGACCGAATCTCAAAGAAGTTCCTACCATACTGGTCGGGACCTTTCGATCGTGGGAAAACTGTTCCCCGTCGCGTATCGCATTAGGACATCCAGGCCTAATCAAACGCCCTCATATCGATGAGTCCATAGTAATCAAATCAAGCCTTTTGAACAGTCCTCACTCCAAAAGGGGGGTGGATGACAGTTAGGCCCATCCTGTCCACCTAGCTTGTACGCCTCACTCACCCATAAGCGTACGCTAACATTCCCAGTCACATTTACCACAATACCACTGTGCATGCCGTAGACAAGTTGGCCGAAATAATCAAGAGCAAGATCAAATACGTCCGGGTAGTAAGGGATTTGATGCAAGACCTGCTTAGAAAAGTTAGCAGCTCAATCAGTACCCTGAGTAGTGGTAAAATCCCACCGTATCTGATACCCCTTAGCATGGTAGATAAAATACTAAAATCCGCTACTACTAATAATGTGTATTCATCGCAAATACACCTGGCCTATAGTCTTGGCAGTGCTATTCCCATTTTTGTGAATCCACAAGACTTAGAGAGATAGGATTCATGCTGAACCTACCCATCATTGAGAAAAACAACATATATAGACTCAAGTCTGTCCTCAACGTGGGGTTCTGGAAAAACAATGTCCGTATACGCATACAGACACCACCCATGGTAGCATTCCATGATAACCCCTCTGTCTACTTTATTCCCAACCTAGAGATGTGCACCTCCACTAAAGACATCCACTGGGTCTGCCCAAGCAACCCATTCATTAGAGACACTACAGATCGCCTGTGTGGTTTGAGGGCAAAAGCGCCCGAACAAAAGTGTGTAGGTCAAATGTCCGCAAAGGACGAGAATATGGAAACTAGAGTAGAGAGAGCTGGTAATCGGTGGGTTGTTAACACTCCAAAAAGTGAAGTCTTGATGTCATACGATCAGCACGACACAGCCACCAGAATGAAAATCCCAAACCAAACGGTGTTCCTTAGTGTACCACAGGGAGCCACCATTCATGTAGGTGATATCACCCTACACCATCTTAGTACTGACAGGTACGATTCTGAGATTGAAATGATAGACACATTTCAAGGTTATGATCTTGAGATCAATAACACCCTCCAACAGCAACTACTGATTGAAAGGACCAAAACGGTGAAATTTAGTTTAGGCCAGACTGGAATTTCAACTATGGTCTCCCGCAACCAGATCAGAGAGTCATCTGATCTAGGATCTACCATAAGTCTGATTGCTTTGGGATGTCTTCTCAGTGGCTGGGTCTTAACCGCTGGCATCGCATACATGCTACACAAATACATAACACTACACCCCAAGCTGGATAAGATGGTCTGCGTCCCTGACAGCTTTAGCCGCAGTAGCGCACGCTTTCTGGCCAGACCACCCGCTGCTATTACCTTTCCAGAAGATTAGGCTTGCTAACCCAAGCATTAATACTTCTTTTCTTTCCCTCATTCCTTCTCTTTTCTTGTTTTTATGTGTAGGAAATGAAGTATATATGAGGTGTTTAATTTTTTTTTTTTTTTATAGATGTGATTCTGACCTAGTTAGATAGAGTGATTATATGCCCAAATGCATATAAAATCACTGATTATATGCCCAAATGCCTCTGCCTCCAACTATCTTACTAGGACTCATGAGTTTACACAGGTCTCTCAGGACACCATGGATTGTACAGAGAAAAGCCACCTCAAGGACTATGGACATGTGGACTGTACTGTACTGTGCTCTCAGTGCTACGACTCCGTCATACCCCTGAGACCAAAAGGGGAAATGTAGGGACAGTCACAGTCCCTTCTAGAACTACAAATCCCATCAACCAACTTCCACGATGACCTACGTCACGCCTGGGCGGGATTACCTACGTCACATCCTCCCTGAAGCCATAAGTGGCTCAACCACACTTCCGTTCTCTCTCTCTCGTCACACAGACACAAAGACACCCTGCTCACCAGAACACCCAAGATAAAGACGTCTTTCTTGCAAGAAAGTCAGCGCGCTTTCGTATTTACCTCTGGCCACGGTAAAAATATTGCTTCAGTGCGCCGTTTCACTCATTTTGAGTTACAACCGGTTTTTATTTGTTCATTATAAGTAACGTTACGAATGCAGCCCAAAGCAGTTAATTAAAAGTTAGAAGCGACTGGATTCCTTCTGACTTAATCGCTGTGCACATTGTTTGATCAGAGACTTTCTCACGAACGACGAAGTTCGGACCAAGAAATTCTCTGCGCTTTTCACGGAAGCGACCCACGAGTTTCTGTGAACTCCAGCCTCTTCAGGACACCTCTGCATATCCTACACAGAGGCAAAATACTGGAAGTAAGACTGGCATTTTGGGCAAATTAGTCTTAGGAATTAGCTTTATGAAGTAGTGTGAATTTAAACTCAGGACCAGTTTAATTGTGCACACTGTAGACACTCAGAGTGTTAAGTTGATCATTGTTGTTCTATTTTTGTTCTCTCAGTGGTTTAAAATATGTGTTGCATGCTCTTTCTCTATCCTCTCTAACACCTTTAATTTCATTATTACACATATTTTGACCTCATCAAGATTCCAGTGGATTTAGTAATGTTATAAGCTAGTGGGTTAGCCATCACGACATATCCCTTTGTCTCCTTAAACCACGAGGTGATCCCCTTTGTCCTTAGACCACGAGGTGATCCTACCCTCCCCCACTTGAGATAACATTCCAAATCTGAGTTAGTTACCATGCACATTCAAACTGTTTCCTCCTTCTCATAGTGCGCAGTCGCACACGGGACACACCCCAAGAGCTCAGGTGCTCGCGTAGTAATAAGGAGAAAATCTCTCCTCCCCTCCCTGCCTCGCACCCCTCCCTCTCTCTCCCCTCACACACACACCTCAGATAAGATTCCAATCACTCTCCCACATCACTCTCACACAGTCTATGCTTGCTTATACATATGCTGACTTTATTGAATGTACATTGTTATAATAAATTCAATTAATTTGTTCAACTGTGTCTGTGTTGCTACTATATACTGGAAGTCACACAATCTCAAAGAACTCCAAATTGCCTTCAGTGTGCTATTGGCTGTAGTGTTTATGTACTACGGTAAGTAATACATTATTGCTGCATCAGTAGTGGTCATAATAATTTGGAATATACCATAATCTAGCTGTTTGGTAATTTATTATTAAACACCAAAATTAATGGTATTATTAATGAGACTGATTCAATGAGACTGATCACACAAGACCAATAGCACCCACAGAAGATATCACAAATCCTGTCACAAGTCAACTGGCTAAAACAATGTCCGTTTCAGTTTTATCATTATCTTGGGGCGCACCCCCCACACACACACACACTTGAGATGGATAGGTGAAACTATATACCAGGCAGAAATCTCAATGATATGTGGGGGCTCTATGGAGTCCCCTGGACACACCTGGGGTCAAGCCTCCGTCCCTGAATAGCAGTGGCCAGGACTGATGAGAGTACCAAATTTCATGAGTCAAAAGTATTTAGGCAACGGAATAAATACTGTCCAGGCCCAAATGGTGGCACTTCACCAGAGAGTCAAATTGGGCATGTGGATATCAGAACCATCAGGTCCTATAATCTGAATTTTTAGCCATATCAGGCAATGCACAGTGAGTTTGTGACAATTCCGGTTTGTGTTGTGTAACAAATTTATTGGTTCACCATTTTAACATCTTGCAACACCTCAAATCCCTTTGCAATTTAACATCAGCAACATCTTAACATGGCATACCAAATATGGCATGAAGCCAACAAACCACCTAGGAGGAGTTTGTTAAAGCATAACATGTCAAAACGCACGAAACCAAAAATTTCACTTCCTGTTGACTATGGCTGATGCAATGTATATTGCAATTTTGTTTGTCTCAGGGCACTCCACACACCTACCAAATTTGACATGGATAGGTGAAACTATATACCGGGCAGAAGTCTGAATGACATATGGGGGCATTATGGAGTCCCCCAGACACATTTGGGGTCAAGCCCCTATTGCTGAGTAACGGCACGGATGACTGACGTGTGTACCAAATTTCATGAGTTTCCAAATATGTACAAGGTGTCAAATCCATTTTTGAACTAGATGGTGCCATGGAGTTTATGAAGCCCACCTAGACTGATTTACCATAGAAACTCAAATTACATCAGAGGACAAATACATGTGCAAAATTTCATGAGTTTTTAGCCATCATAAGCCCCTCAAAACAGCATGGGGAAATTTCAAAATCCCACATTCCATCCAATGTGGCTGACTTCCTGTTGGGAGTAGTCAAATACAACTAAGTGAAATTTGTCCTGCATCACAAGAGTATCGATCGCAACTTCATCTCAACCATAGCTCGTTTTCAGGGAGCTATACAGTTCCGGGACCATGCCCAGTGTAACTTTAATTTTACACACATTTGATCAGTGTGCCAAAATTCGTGAGTTTGAGCATCGCAAGTGCCTCAAAAACAAGTTTTTCCATGAAGACGACAACTACCGAAAATAATAGGGCTTTGCACCTTGGTTCTCAGGCCCTAAAAATAAATAAACAAAACAATAGGGCTTTGCACCTACGGTGCAGGCCATAGACCTGCATTTCTGTGCTCAGGCCTGAATTATCCTCTCTTTTATATATATATCTTGTATATATATTCTTTAAGAAGGATATATAAGGGAGGAAACCACACGTACTTCAAAAAAAAAAAAGTTTGCAATTCCTTTATAAACAGCCTTAGATTAGATCATATGTTGCTGAATTGGTCCATAAATGGCCACAGCAACAAGGTAGGCTTGACTATTGATTTTGTTGCCCTTTACTGTCGCTTGATTCATAAAGGGCCACAAAAATAGAGTAATTAAACCCTCCAACACACATGTATAACTAGCATTAATCTTATGCCTAATCCCTCTCTGAATGTTCGATTTTATTATAATTTTGCACATAGAATTAATCATCTACCCCATTAGTTAATACTTGAGTTCACCACGTCTGTCTATTAGTCTGTTTGTATTTCATGGATGTATGCAAGTTTATATGGGATAATGGGATTTGTTTATTGATTGTGCTCAATTTAAAGGGGAACTGAAGGCAATTTATCAATTCTCTCGCTCATTTCATAAAATGTAGGAATGCATTTCTGACAGCCATTTTGTCACTGCTACAGCAAGTTATGAGTGTTCGAAGTATGCTTATGTAATACATTAGTCCATGTGTCAAAGCAATGGCCGTAAACGAGATTCGTTGAGACCTGTGTGAGACTTCATAGGATAGAAGTAAAACCTACAGCGGAAATCAAAGTGACCAACATCTGCCAACATTGTCAAAAGACGTGCGCGCCCTCCTTCGAATGCTGACATAATCAAGCCGGAAGTTTTCCGTGTCCGAAATCGCTCCCTACTCACTATATAGGGCACTATATAGTGGGGACGCCATTTTGTAGTGCTGTCCGAAACCTTAGTGAGGATTATGAGGAAAATGCACTCAGTATAATATGTATTTATTTTGAAAACCTACCAGCTGCCTGATCTGGTACATTTTAATTGTGACAGTAACGATGTAAATACCAGCGCAACAGACTAGTCCTTATCCTGTCTTCTTTCCAACTCTTAGTTGGTTCGAAGTCGTATGGAATAATTTCCATGTCATGTACGCAAGGGAGGTGGCTGTATGTGCAGAAGTATACAGTAATAAAGTGCAGAATATATATTATATAAAAACACACAGACAATATATTACACATGCAAACAATCCAAAACGGCAGGCTAGATCAAAAATGAGAATACAGGCAAAAGGGTCAGTCGAGGCACAAACAGTACATCAAAGGCTAAGCGAGTACAAGAACGAGGAACATGTATGAGGATCGTGAAACAGGAAATCAAGACAATGGGTAGAAAGACTTGGTAATGTGTATCATAATACTTCACGATGCAAATGCATCAGCACAGTCCTTAAATAGGCAAACATATAGCTCCTGAATGGAGCTCAGGTGCGCCTTGTTCTTGGCGCGCGTGCTGAAGTCCACTTGGTGGGCGCAGCCCGAGGCACGCCTTCAGCTGGATGCGTTACAGCACGCAGGACTGGACACTCCATCACTGATGAAGCTGGCAAATCTTGAAATTAATCTAAATTGGAATGATATGGCGATCTGGCTGCTGTGTAAACAGTTTTCAAAAATGGTGGTGCCGACACTTCATGTTTGAAGTCTCGTGAAGATTGCGCGGATAAGCAACACCTGTCGTGGACCATACGAACTACAGTCAACATGGCTAAAAACCAAAAAGGCTGAGAAGTTTAATATAATATGCCAATACAAGCCACAATATAAGGTTAATAAAACTGAAAATGTAATTGAATAACACGTTAAGAAATAAAGCAAGTTTAAAAATGACTTCAGTTCCCCTTTAATTTGCCTTTTAAACTTTTTAAAACTTAAATGTTTTAAATTTAAAAATAAAAACCCAAAGCATGTCGTTCAGATGTAGCAGATTTTAATTTAAAAAAAAAAAAAGAGGCCGGATTTTTGATCCATTATAGCCCAAAGTCAGTAGGGAGTGCCAGATCTGGTCCAGTGGACAAAGACATGCAAGTGGGCTTTCTGCCAGGTAACAGCGGTTGTGTGTGTGGGTCCGCTGTTGCATTTTTCTGACTTTTTCCTCCAGGCAGAGAGCTGAATATTCCTTTCAATTTTTGTGCATACAGATTGTGTGTGATAAATTAAGTCTTGCCTTGAAAATTACTGACTAGTAGGCACCAGCCACACAAATGGCCACAGATTTTTTTTTTTAAATTACAAAATCTAAATTTTTTGCTCCTGGGTTGTAAGCCTCCGTTTCTAATTGCTTATACTGCAAAAGTACAGAAAATGGTCATTGTTCCTGCTCAAATGCGCTTTTGTAACCAGGACACTGGTACAGGGCTCGAAATTAACTTTTTTTCTTTGTGTCCCCCAGTGGTCCCGAATTCTGTGTTGTATTGTCCCGAATGGAAGCAATAGTGTCCCCATTTTTTTCCTCTCGGAAATAACCAGTGGTTAATATTATCATATGAAGTTACTATTATATTTGTAACTATGCGATTTTGAACCCTTTATATCATTTTTACAATAAGTCACAAGACACAAGCGACACATGTCCTATACATCATCTACTTCAAAATTACAGTTATTGCATTTTCAGTTTATTAAACTTTGGCGATCTCACTGTATGAATAGATACCCGTTTATTTAAAGGGGCCAACTAGCTCATTCAGAAAATGTTTCAACTCCCTACATCTGCAGTACACTTTAGCTGAAAATAAGACCCCTTTTATGTTCATTTCATCTACTTATACCTTGAATATCTGTTGGCACTTATAAGGCCAACTTATAATTTTCACCATTACCGTTATCCATTTTTATGAACTTTCCGTTATCCATTTTATGAACTTTCGCTGCCGAAACGTGGGTGCAAATGTTAGCAACATCAACATAGTGCCAGGTCCTAGCCTAGTTGTGCTGCTGACTGACTAAACTTTCTGAACTAGAAAGACACCAAGAAAACTCACTTATTCTGTTGAACGGTATCTTCCGTCAATATCATCCACATCATTCCTGTTGTATTTTATAACGTGTCTAACAGTGTTCATTAAGTTCATTCAGTTGCTAGCGTTGCCTGCAGACCAGGCGATGATACTTTGGATCCTGAAGGTCCCGGAGACGTTATGTCTGGGCTTTCAGTTTCTTCCCCGCGGTCGGTCCGCTTCAACCACTTAAGCATTTTTGTTCTGGCAAGAGTCGGCGCAGCGTGTGCGGTAGTAATTCCATTCCAAGTCCATATAATGCGGACTCCGGCCGAAGATTCTAGAACAGAATGCGCTGCTCTGTAGCCTACGGATACAGGTGCATCGAAAGTGTAGCTACTATGTATTTTTCGCTGTTCACGTTTTAAAATTAAAATTGACAAATTAGGTGAATGTCTACGTATGTGTTACGGCTTTGTAAATAATATTAATGTAGAACTTTTTTTCTAGATCTATTTTTTTTCCATTGTCCCGGGATTGTCCCAGATATGATAATTTTGTGTCCCGATGACATTTTTTATGGTCCCCGGGACGTCGGGACACCGTTAGTTTCGAGCGCTGCACTGGTATTTTGAAACTTGTCTATTTTTGTTAAGAAAAAGAGCAAATCTACATCTTTTCATTCACAAAATTAGAAGGGGAGAAAAAAAGGTAAATTCAAAAATGTGGGTTTTTTTCTGAACCCAGAAGCAATTACAACAGCACATTACTAGACACCTTGTAGTATGAAAAATATGGCTGGGAGGCCATCGAAGACTCCAAAATGGTGCATTTCATCTGGGCCTCCAAGGAGGTTGTACCCTTTTCCCTACCATCTTGGTCATTGGGACAGTAGAGACACTAAGGCACACAACCAAAGGCAAGGACAGGCCACAGCAGACAGACTTCACTGTGGGTAAGAACAATGGCAAGTGGGAGCCACTTGGCTTCATTTGGCTGAATTTGATGTGCAGTGGTGGCATCAGCAACTTGGTTTCCTAAGTTGCTGATGCCACCACTGAACATCAAATTCAGCCAAATGAAGCATCTGTCATAGCTCTTGATGAGGAATTGGCAATCTTCAAGACTTCTTTCCTAAGCTGTCTGAGGCAAAAGTCAAACCCAGCATCCTCGTTGGACTACAGATAAGCAAGATACTGGAGTGAAAGGAATTCCCCAAGTAGCTCACAACAAAGGGGAAAGCAGCTTGGAACAGCTTTGGTCACAGTGGAAAGAGGCAGTACAGCTACCTTCACAGAAATTTTGGTGCAATTGTGTGTGAATTTCAAACCAAAACTTGCTAGACCACTAAAGACCTCACCCTCAGGGTCTCCAAGAGGTTCTGTGTAATTCACCTTTAGGTGGGGCTATAGGGGAGAGCTGGGTAAGATGAGCCAGGGGGTAAGATGAGCCACCCCTTGTTTCTAAGAAACAGTAAACAAATGTGACCATGTGACCACATTCAAAGGGGGCCGGGACCATTTACTTACACTTGTGGAGAGGAGCACCACATGTCAAACTAGGTGAGGGACATTTATAAAAATGTGTTTTTGTGCTTTCTAAGTCAATTCCATGTTTGTCCACAGTGAAGATGATTTAGAGAAGACAAAAGTAGAATAATATTTAGACACATTAGGGTTAAGTTAGTGGCTTTCTAAGCTATGATATGAATGCTAATAAAAATAATTTTGATTAGCCTAATCCCCTTTATTAGCATTTTTCTACAAAATGGTGGCCATGGGGTAAGATGAGCCATTAGATGTGGGGCAAGTTGAGCCACTGGCTCAACTTACCCCATTGGTGGCTGAGCTTACCCAATATGGATGACACTTAAGTTTTCACATTTACTGGTCATATATGACAACATACACATACATACATATATATATATATATATATATATATATATATATATATGACATCAGATGAGGAAGACCAGTTGTTAGATGTGGGGGATTATGTTGTGGCAAAATACACGGGGAAGAAGAAAGTGCATTTCTTCATTGGCCAGATAATCAAATTGGATGTCTTCGAAATAGAGGCAAGATTTCTCAAAAGAAGCCGGTCATGCCATGGCTCTGCAAGAAAGCCAACCTTTGTCTTCAAAGAGAAAGATGAGGCTGTCCTGTCAAGACAGGATATTGTGAAAAAATTGCCCCGCCCCTTTACTGTTGGGGGGACAGCACGGAGGGAGAGGCAAATGGTGTTCCCTTGCCATTTGAACGCTTGGAACATTGAATAATGATGAAATGATTGAATGATTGATGGAATGATTGCTGCATGTTTTAGCAATGTTTTAACCTACTGAAAGAAATAAGATTCTTTTGGCACTGTTCTAATGTTTTAGTAATTTCTATAATATAGTATATCTCTCCCTCTCTAACCATCCCTCTTTCTATCTATCTACGCATATCTCTCTCTCTATCCATCTATCTATCCCTCCCTATCCCATCTCGTTCTATCACCTCTCTCTTCATCTCCCCTTCTCTATGCAACGGCCCTATCCCCCACTTGATTGACTTGACTTGATTCATTGATTGCATTTCTAATAATAAAAGTTGTTTACTTTGTTAACCTAACATGTTTTGTGTTGGCTCAATTTACCCCACACAGTGGGGTAATTTTTCCACTGTGAATATTTATTGTGTAATGGTGCAAAGTGTGAGAGAGAGAGAGAGAGAGAGAGAGAGAGAGAGAGAGAGAGAGAGAGAGAATAGCCCTTAGGGCAGAGTCAATCCCGCCAGCAAAAATAGGGGAAAAAAAAAAAAGGAGCGATCTCACCTCTTCAGATGTTGGTTTAAGTCCGACAATACAGTCCTCAAAAAGGGCGTTGAAGAATAAAGTAATCCATCAACGTGTAGCATTCAATTTATTCCGGACCATTAAAGAATTCTGGAGGATATCAGAATGTTGGCATACCGGCTTCCATCTACCCCCGTTCATTCCTCTTTCCGCGTCTCCATTCAAAAAACGAGCACGTGATTTAAAGGGACTATATCCATAGAATAGGGAGTGAGAAAGGTGTGCGCGTGTGACAGTGACAGGGATAGTCACTGTGCGCATGCACAGTTATGCGCATGCGGCTACTTCTATTGTTCTGGTGTCTCCGATGGGACCGTCTTACAGCGCACCTAGAGGTGTGGCATGTGTATTGTATCGTTTTCAGCAAGCGTTGCGTTGCCATATGGACCTGAAATTTAACTGATCCGTTGCCCATGTGGACGCGATGTTTAAAAAAAAAAAATCTCGTTGCCGTTGTCATGTGGATGTAGCCTAATTTGATGGCTAAATCACCAAACAGGAAGTGAAGGTATATCTCAGCAACACTTTCATATTTTGACATTAAACTTGTCACATATTTACACATCATGAGCTGAAGCTAGGAAACAAAATTGAACATTGTTTGCAAGTTGGGAAAGCTAGTTTAAATAAAAAAAAAAAAAGATCATAGTCCAAACGATTTCTTCCTTCGTTACTAAGGGGTGGGGACAAAGTGTTCGGCCCCCTTAATTGCTGGTTTCATTGTATTTATTATTCCTTCAATCAAATATCGGAACTCTGCTTTGTTTTTAGTATTATTTGTGGTCTACAGCCACTGTAAATTTGGGAGAGGGGAAATCACAAGATCATGGACATACTCACATGATGTGCAAGTGTGAAGCCTTCACCATGAAGTGCTCACAACACTCTCAAACAGAAAATCAGTCCTTACCAAAGTGTAATATAGGGCAGCAGAACTGTAGTCCTTCTCTTTAAAGCTCAGATTCCCTTGTTCCCTAAATCTGGCTGCACATTCAGAAGATTTCTTCACAGAATACTTCTCAGATATCTTGGACAAAGCTTC
The DNA here is from genome assembly GCF_027579695.1 of Neoarius graeffei. Classification (NCBI taxonomy): domain Eukaryota; kingdom Metazoa; phylum Chordata; class Actinopteri; order Siluriformes; family Ariidae; genus Neoarius; species Neoarius graeffei. The sequence goes on from NC_083593.1 coordinate 24,237,337, forward strand.
AAGATCCTCTGGCCTATAAATGAAAGGATGCATGATTAACTAAGAGAAATCAATTAATTAGTAAAGACATTATACCAAAAACAAATCTGAATGCATAATTTTTTTTCCTAAATCAAACATACCACAACCTGCTTTAATTCTCACATCTAATTGGTCAGAAGGTATGGATTCATTATACGTATGCACACAACTCCGACAGTAGTTCCAGTGCTGTAACATAGGTGGTAAGTTTAGGTTAATCTGCTCATTCTAATATATTACTGTTTCTATAGTAACAAGTTGTACATTAGGACTTCGTATTGATTGACTACCATACAAGGCCAATAATGCTCAGATTAAGAAAAACATGCTTAAAAAAAAAACTCATTTTAATCACTAAAGAGTCTCAGGTGTCAGCTGAGATTGCACAGATCAGTACAGATGCATTGATAAATGAATGCCAGGATCAGAAGTATTAAGTTGACAAATTTATCAAATTATTTATTAATCAGATTATATAATTATTATTATTTATAATCAGATGAGAGCGCCTACAGGGAGGAGGTGGCTCAGCTGGCCTCCTGGTGCCAGGAAAATAACCTCTCCTTGAATGCTGAGAAGACCAAGGAGATGATTATTGACCCGAGGAAGAGGAGGAGAAACCAGCACACCTCACTGCACATCAACGGGACACAGGTGGAGAGGGTGAAAACGTTTAAATTCCTCGGAACTCACATCAGTGAGGATCTCACCTGGACACACAACACACAGCACACCATCAAGAAGGCTCAACAGAGACTCTTCTTCCTGAGGAAGCTGAGGAAATTTGGACTGTCCACCAAACTCCTCAGCAACTTCTACAGGTGCACAGTGGAGAGCATCCTGACAAATTCCATCACTGTGTGGTACGGGAACTGCACAACTCGGGACAGAAAGGCTCTCCAGCGTGTCATTAAAATGGCACAGTTCATCTGTGGAGCTGTCCTCCCCCTACTACAGGACATTTACAACACCCGGGTCACAAAAAGGGCACAGAGCATCATCAGGGACCAAACACACCCACAACACATACCCCTTTTCCACCAAATCAGTTCCAGGGCTGGTTCGGGGCCAGTGCTGGTTCACAACTCGTTCAACTTGCGAGCCAGCTGAGAACCAGTTTGCTTTTCCATAGCTCGCTGTGCTAAGGGGAGACATGTAATTACATCGCTGTATATGTCAGTTACGTCGCTACGTTTGCATAAACCTTGGTGCAAATATCGAAGCAAAAACAACACAGAAGAAGCAGCAGCAGCAACAACAATAATAATGGATGACTTCGCGTTTGTACAGCTGCTGCTTCTCATCGCTTAAAAATGGCGATCTTTCGCGGTCTTGTTATTGTTGTTGGTCTTAACAACTCCGCCCCCCCCCCCCCCCCCCCCCCGACATAAGCAGTTCTTTCCTCTGGCCCAGCAGAGAGTTGGTGGTAGCCTGGAACCGGTTTTTCTGGCCCCAGAGCCAGTTCTTTGTCAGTGGAAACAGAAAACCCGGTTCCAAACTAAGCACTGGCCCCGAACCAGCCCTGGAACTGCTTTGGTGGAAAAGGGGCAACAGACTATTCACGCTCCTACCATCTGGCAGACGCTACAGGAGTGTGAAAGCAAGGACTACTAGATTGAAACAGTTTTTACCCCAGGCCATCAGGCTTTTGAACCACGGATTATAATCACCATCTACCTCTATATTTCCATCAGGCTTTGAACTACGGATTATATTAGCAATTTTGCACAAGACATTGCACAGTATATCAACCTCTATGTTTGCCTCTCCTTTTTTTTTTTAAATGTTATCTTCATTTTTCACTCTACCTTTATATTTGCATTCCATATGCACTTTATATTTCATTATCTCATCTCATTATCTCTAGCCGCTTTATCCTTCTACAGGGTCGCAGGCAAGCTGGAGCCTATCCCAGCTGACTACGGGCGAAAGGCGGGGTACACCCTGGACAAGTCGCCAGGTCATCACAGGGCTGACACATAGATACAGACAACCATTCACACTCACATTCATACCTACGGTCAATTTAGAGTCACCAGTTAACCTAACCTGCATGTCTTTGGACTGTGGGGGAAACCGGAGCACCCGGAGGAAACCCACGCGGACACGGGGAGAACATGCAAACTCCGCACAGAAAGGCCCTCGAACCCAGGACCTTCTTGCTGTGAGGCGACAGCACTAACCACTACACCACCGTGCCGCCATATTTCATTATATAATATATATTTTTCTTTTTATATTGGTAAGCGTAGTTTGGTCAGGCAGTTGCAAAATAAATTTCATTACCCAATAATACACCGCTGTGTCTGTTATTGTGTATATGACAAAAATCTTGAATACTGCATTGTGGCAGCGGGGGCGTGGTCAAGCGCTGGTCTGTGACAGGAGGGCGGAGCCAGGGAAGGTGAGTGGCAGAATCGCTACACCTGACGGTAGTTAACCTGCGTCGTGTGTGTTTGCCCAGTAACCGCTCCCTATTTAAGCAGGCAGAGAGAGAGCAGAGGGAGCGCAACCCGGGACCAGAGCAGTGTGCGTGTGTGTGCATGTGGGCTTACACGGCATTTAAAACTGAAAAGTTGTTTAATAAATAGCCTTCTCTGCCTCTAAGCGTTGTCCTGCCGTCCTCTATGCTCCACCCACACTTTGCAAGCGCTACAGTGGTGCCGAAACCCGGGAAAAGGTGGAGCACCAACTTTGCAGCCCCATGGAATCCTCCCCGTTCGCGGACTTGGTCCACGCCCTTGCCACGGCTCAGCAGAGCCAGCACCAGGCACTCGTCACGCTCCGAAAGGAGCAGGAGCGACGCTTCGAAGCCCTGGTGCTGGCCCAGCGGGAAGATCGAGAGGCGTTCCGGCATCTCCTCGCATCGGCGGGGTCCGCCAGCGCCCCGGCCGCGGGCCCGTCTCCCCTCACCGTGACCAAGATGGGCCCGCAGGACGACCCCCAGCGCGTTTATCACCTTGTTCAAGCAGATCGCCGAAGCCTCGGGGTGGCCGATGGAGCAGCACGCAGCGCGCCTCCTCCCCCTCCTCCTCCCCCTCCTGACAGCTCCCCGCCGACCGCCGGCTGGCCTACGCTGACCTTCGCCGGGCCGTCCTCCAGCGCGTGGGGCGCACGCCCGAACAACAGCACCAGCGCTTCCGCGCGCTGCGGATGGAGGAAGTCGGCCGGCCATTCACGTTCGGCCAGCAGCTCCGGGACGCCTGCTGGCGGTGGCTGAGGGCCAACGATCGCGACGCCGAGGGAATCATCGATCAGGTGGTGCTGGAGCAAGTCATCGCCCACTTACCAGCCGGAACCACGGAGTGGGTCCAGTGCCACCGCCCGGCATCGCTGGATCAGGCCGTAGGACTGGAGGAGGATCATTTGGCAGCTGTTCTGGCGGCAGGACGGCTGACGACGCCGCCTCTTCTCTCCTCTTCTCTCTCTTTCTCCCCCCCTTCTGTGTCCCGTCTTCGCCCCATTCCCCCACTGCGGAGGCGGGGGCCGGCTCCACCCCAGCCGGCCCGCCGCACCCGTGGTGCCCTCCCGTCTCTCCCTTCTGTGTCTGTCTCTCCCCCCCCTAAGGTGAGTGAGCCCCAGAACACAGCTGCAGAGGGAAGGCCCGGGCCGGTTTGCTGGCGCTGCAGGGAACCAGGCCACCTGCAGCAACAGTGCGCAGCTATGGAGGTGGGGGCGGTGGTGCGGATCCCCGACGCGCCAGAAGCTGCCCTCGATCGGGCCGGAGCGTATCGCATACCGGTGAGTGTACAAGGGGCTACATATCAGGCGTTGGTGGATTCGGGTTGCAATCAGACCTCGATCCGCCAAAGCCTGGTGCAAGACGAGGCATTGGGGGGAGCACAGGGGGTGAAGGTGTTGTGTGTGCACGGGCATGTTCACAGATACCCGTTGGTGTCGGTCCACATATATTTCAGAGGGGAAAAATCTATAGTGAAGGCGGTGGTTAATCCTCGCCTTACCCACTCTTTGATTTTGGGGACTGATTGGCCGGGATTTCAGGGTTTAATGGCACGCCTAGTAAAGAGTGGGTCCTGCCGGTTGACAGGGGAGGGTCCCGGTGTCGCTTTGGCTGGAGCTGCGGTCGCAGAGCCGTCTACATCATCTCCGCGACAGAGTGAGGAGCCGCCGGCTCCTCCTCTTTCTATTGGGGAATCCCTCGCAGATTTCCCACTAGAACAATCGCGAGACGAGACTCTGCGACACGCGTTTGACCAAGTGAGAGTAATCAATGGTCAAACGCTCCAGCCGAACGCCACCCCGTCCTTCCCCTATTTTTCCATTTTGAAGGATAGATTATATCGAGTGACGCAGGACACTCAGACGAAAGAGCGAGTCACCCAGTTATTAATTCCAAAGAGCCGCCGGGAATTGGTATTCCAGGCGGCTCACTTTAATCCCATGGCTGGACACCTCGGGCAGGATAAGACACTAGCCCGAATAATGGCCCAATTTTATTGGCCGGGGACTCGCGGCGACGTCCGTAAGTGGTGTACGGCGTGCCGCGAATGCCAGTTAGTAAATCCAGCGGCCATTCCAAAAGCGTCCTTGCGCCCCCTACCATTAATCGAGACCCCGTTCGAAAGAATTGGGATGGATCTCGTCGGGCCATTAGATCGGTCGACACGAGGATACCGCTTTATATTGGTTCTGGTGGACTATGCAACGCGATACCTGGAAGCGGTGCCTCTTCGCAATATCTCAGCACGCAGTATTGCAGAGGCTCTCTTCCACGTCATCTCCCGGGTTGGAATCCCGAAAGAGATTCTGACTGACCAAGGCACCTCGTTTATGTCATGAACACTGAGTGAACTGTATGGGCTACTGGGTATTAAGCCGATCCGCACCAGCGTTTATCACCCACAAACGGACGGTTTAGTTGAACGGTTCAATCGCACCCTCAAGAATATTATCAAAAAATTCGTAAGTGAGGACGCACGTAACTGGGATAAGTGGCTCGAACCCTTGTTATTTGCAGTGCGAGAGGTCCCCCAAGCCTCCACGGGGTTCTCCCCGTTTGAATTATTATATGGGTGTAAGCCGCGCAGCATCTTAGATGTACTGCGGGAAAATTGGGAGGAGGGACCTTCACAGAGCAAAAACGAAATTCAGTACGTCATGGACCTGCGCGCAAAACTCCACACGCTCACCCACCTAACTCAGGAGAATTAGTGGCAGGCCCAGGAACGGCAAGCCTGCCTGTACAACAAGGGCACGCGCCTTAGAGAGTTCACTCTGGGAGATAAGGTACTCGTCCTGTTGCCCACGTCGAGCTCCAAATTAATCGCCAAGTGGCAAGGACCCTTTGAGGTCACACGGCGAGTCGGGGACGTCGACTATGAGGTTAGGCGAACGGACAGGGAGGGGGCACTACAGATCTACCACCTCAATCTGCTGAAACTCTGGAACGAGGAGGTCCCCGTGGCGTTGGTGTCGGTAGTTCCGGAGAAGGCGGAGCTGGGGTCAGAGGTTCAAAAAGGGACATTGGCATCACGTACCTCTCCGGTCCCCTGTGGAGACCACCTCTCCCCGACCCAACTCACGGAGGTCGCCCAGTTGCAGGCCGAGTTTTCGGATGTGTTCTCGCCCCTGCCCAGTCGCACTAACCTCATAGAACACCACATAGAGATGCCCCCGGGGGTGGTAGTGCATAGCCGCCCTTATAGACTACCCGAACACAAAAAAAAGGTGGTTTGGGAAGAACTTCAGGCCATGCTCGAAATGGGCATCGTCGAGGAGTCCCACAGTGACTGGAGCAGCCCGGTGGTCTTGGTTCCCAAGGCCGACGGCTCGGTCCGGTTCTGTGTGGACTATAGAAAAAAAAAAAAAGTCAACGCAGTGTCTAAATTCGACGCGTACCCAACGCCTCGTATTGATGAGCTGCTCAATCGACTAGGCACGGCTTGCTTTTACTCGACACTGGATTTGACGAAGGGATATTGGCAGATCCCCTTGACTCCATTATCCCGGGAGAAAACAGCCTTTTCCACACCGTTCGGCTTACACCAGTTCGTCACACTTCCGTTTGGGCTGTTTGGGGCGCCCGCTACGTAGGGGTGGGCGATATGTATCGTCTGCGATGTCATCGTGAATGTTGTTTTGACTATGTGTAATTTTGCATTATCGAGTTTTTTTAATTAAGCCGCCAAAAATCAATACAGAGCGGAGCAGACCCGGCGCCAGACACGGACTGACGGACGGGCCTTGAATTGCTTTGGGGGGGCACACATTTTATACGCCAAGCCAGGGCAACACAACTGTTTCTAGCAACCCAGGAGAGCAGCACAGACGTGACGAGTTAAATATTCTAAGAAACCTATAAAGCAACCAAAACAACTTTCCAAAATGTATTTTGATGCATTGAGATGCATTGCTCAGCATCTCATCTCATCATCTCTAGCCGCTTTATCCTTCTACAGGGTCGCAGGCAAGCTGGAGCCTATCCCAGCTGACTAAGGGCGAAAGGCGGGGTACACCCTGGACAAGTCGCCAGGTCATCACAGGGCTGACACATAGACACAGACAACCATTCACACTCACATTCACACCTACGGTCAATTTAGAGTCACCAGTTAACCTAACCTGCATGTCTTTGGACTGTGGGAGAAACCGGAGCACCCGGAGGAAACCCACGCGGACACGGGGAGAACATGCAAACTCCACACAGAAAGGCCCTCGCCGGCCCCGGGGCTCGAACCCAGGACCTTCTTGCTGTGAGGCGACAGCGCTAACCACTACACCACCGTGCCGCCCATTGCTCAGCATATTAAAAGTTTGTTTTTTTTTTGCTCCGCTGGCCTCACAACGCACAAAGCTGATTTCGGGTATCTACCGGAAGATGTCGTGATATGATCCCGTCCAGCAATAAAATGTGATTGGCTGAGACAGCTGCTCATTTACCCAGATACCATCTGAAGAAAAAATGCGATTGGTCGGTTGGTTCATTCCATGTCATTAACCCATTGGTTCCCAAGAAATATTAGTCCACGTTTATAGCAATGATCCAGAAATTATTACTAGTGTTTCTGTACTCACGGATAATAATGAATGAACCGATCAGCCGATTTCGAATAGTTTCAATACATTTTAAATTGAGCACATTTTTCTTTATTATTGTTATACTGAAAAACTTTGACTTGTAGTTTACGTTTTTTTTTTTTTGAGGGGGAAAAAAAAAACAAAAAAGAAGAAGCTGTGACGGGCTCCTCCTATCAGGCCAAGTGCGGTCACTCGCCGGCCACTTTCAGGCATCTTTTTCGGATTAGTGAGACCAGACCCTCTGAACATGAATGGGGAGATATCAATACTGGACTCTGTGAAAACTAACGGTCGCGAAGAGCATATGATTGAAATCGCCATGAAAAGTTGATTATACTTGAGTGTTTGGTTGGTTCTCATGACTCAGAAAAAGCTTTAAAATCCACTTTTCTCGTGGATTATTTTGACACTGCGCAGGCGCAGTACTTCTATAACGGCAGGAGAGAGACAGCGGAGCACGAAGCTGCAAGATGATTGGAAAGCTGTTGATTCAGATCGACATATGATTGGTTGTTGGCAGCGGAACAGGCGGGATATTTGCAGACCCGTACTGCCGTCAGAGACGGTTGATTAGAATGTTTGCTGCCGTTACGAACTGTCAATTGAATTATTCATTTTTATTCATTTAAAGTTGTTTAAGAAAATAAATATGGCTTTTCCTTAAATACTTGTGTCACTGCAATGATTCTTTTAGTCATTGTAATTATTGTAATCTTTAAGCAAGTGTTTTTTTTTTTAAATATCGTCAAAATATCGTTAAAATCCTAAAAAATATCGAGATATTTTTTGCCCATATCGCCCACCCCTACCGCTACATTTCAGCGGCTGATGGACCGGGTCCTCCGGCCCCACGCCACCTATGCGGCCGCTTATCTAGACGACATGATCATTTATAGTAATGACTGGCAGCGGCACCTGCAACACCTGAGGGCCGTCCTTAGGTCGCTGAGGCGGGCGGGACTCACTGCCAACCCAAAGAAGTGTGCGATTGGGCGGGTGGAAGTACGGTATCTGGGCTTCCACTTGGGCAACGGGCAGGTGCATCCCCAAATTAATAAGACAGCAGCGATTGCGGCCTGCCCAAGGCCCAAGACCAAAAAGGGGGTGAGACAGTTCCTGGGGCTGGCTGGCTACTATCGTAGGTTTATACCTAATTATTCGGACGTCACCAGCCCGCTGACTGACCTCACTAAAAAGGGGGCGCCAGATCCGGTCCAGTGGACGGAGCAGTGCCAGCGGGCCTTCTCTGAGGTAAAGGCTGCACTGTGTGGGGGGCCACTTTTACACTCCCCTGACTTCTCTCTCCCTTTTATGTTACAGACGGATGCGTCGGACAGAGAGCTGGGGGCCGTTTTGTCCCAGCAGGTGGAGGGGGAGGATTGCCCCATCCTTTACATCAGTCAGAAGCTGTCAGTGCGTGAGGGGCGCTACAGCACGATCGAGAAGGAATGCCTGGCGATAAAGTGGGCGGTCCTCGCCCTCCGTTACTACCTGCTGGGGCGCCCTTTCACCCTCTGTTCGGACCACGCGCCCCTCCAGTGGCTCCACCGCATGAAGGATGCCAACGCGCGGATCACCCGTTGGCATCTGGCACTCCAACCCTTCAACTTCAAGGTGGTCCACAGGCCGGGGGCGCAGATGGTCATGGCGGACTTCCTCTCCCGTCGGGGAGGGGAGTCGGCTGCAGGCCGGACAGGCGCCCGGCCTGAGTCGGGCGGTGGGGGTATGTGGCAGCGGGGGCGTGGTCAAGCGCCGGTCTGTGACAGGAGGGCAGAGCCAGGGAAGGTGAGTGGCAGAATCGCTACACCTGACGGTAGTTAATCTGTGTTTTGTGTGTTTTCCCAGTAACCGCTCCCTATTTAAGGAGGCAGAGAGAGAGCAGAGGGAGCGCAACCCGGGACCAGAGCAGAGTGTGTGCACGCGTGTGTGTGTGTGTGTGTGTGTGCGTGTATGTGGGCTTACACGGCATTTAAAACTGAAAAGTTGTTTAATAAATAGCCTTCTCTGCCTCTAAGCGCCGTCCTGCCGTCCTCTGTGCTCCACCCACACTTTGCAAGCGCTACATGCATGTATACCCCATTGCCAATGAAACATTTGAGAATTTAAAAAACATGTCTTAACTAGAAAAGTTAATTTCCTGAAGAAAATGCAGCATCATTACACAGCTTAAGCAAGTTCATGGTGTTGCTATACTATCACAGGTGGTTGCTAGGGTGTTTCAACTGCTTATTTAGTACTATTTATGATAGTTTCTGTTATCAAAAAACAACTTCAGTTGCCATGGTTGCTAGTCTGCCTGTGCAGGGAGAGGCTTTTGAGGCAGGGCTGGAGTGCAGCGGAGAGGGAAGTTCGATACATTCAACCTGAAGTCCACTCTCTGCTCAACTCTACCGACTTCACCTGTAACTGCTTACAGTTTTGCATAACGATGCAGAATCCCATATTTCGGCTCAATCTGACTTGCAGTTCCTGAGAAACAGTTTTCTGAACTTAACACCACCCCTACCGACAGCCACATGCCAAACTCAGCTCACATCTTCAGAGCTTTGTCCTGAGTCCATGCAAATCATCATGAGTTATAACTGTTTAACTGAATTAAGCAATGCCCCATCAGAATTGATTGGTAAACGGCAGCCATATTATTCATAAATCTCAACACGTTTTGAGCTTTATGGAGGGTAAAACTCTTGAACCATTTGACACCAATGCTGTGAAAATTTCAGGACTAGTTCCCAAAAGTATGTGTCCCATACTATGCAAATTAGCTAAAAATCTAAGTGGATGGAGCTAAATGGTTCAAATTACAAAATTGCCCTTAGCTGAGGAACAGTATCACAATTAAGCTGAGGCTGTTAGAGCTATACTAACCACATACTAACCAAGCTCCATGTCTGTAAGCCACACGGTTTGATATGCATGACCTCCTAAAAATATTGCCATTAGAAAAAAATTTAAATGGTCACCATGTTGGAATGCCATGAGCAATCAAATAGCTGTACACAAGCATACCATTCTTGACCAAACTGAAAAACCTGGCACAGATTTCAATATCTCAAACTGTGTGACTAGTTAACAGAAAAAAAAAATTGGCATAAAAATAACTAGAAAAGTGCATTTCCTTAAGAAAATGCAGAGTGGTTGAGCAATGTAAGCAAGTTGCTAGGGTTTTCCGAGGTGGTTTCTAAGAAAACCAAGGTGGTTGCTATGGTATAACAGGTGGTTGCAATGGTATTCAAGGTGGCTGCTATAGAATCCTAGTTGGTTGCTAGGCAGTTGCTATAGTATTTGAGGTGGTTGCTAATGTGCGGTTAGTTTGCTGCTGCGATATCGCCGGTGGTTGCTAGGGTGTTGCCATGGTATCCCAGATAGGGGGCATAAAATCCTGTGAATGAGGAGTCTCAATCAGCATATATTTGAAAATTAGACTCCCACTCAAGGGTGGGGGCTGGGAGAGGTGGGCCACCCATCTCTGGTCATAAGGTTTTAACACAATTTAAAAAAAAACCAACAACTCATGATGTAGAGAAGCTCCAAATTATTGCCTGTCATTATTGGCCTTGCAAGGTTCAAGGTGATTTTAACCTGCAGATGGTGTTTTGAGCCATTTTCAACTCAAAATGCTGATTCCCTCCCCCCCCCAAAAAAATGTTAATTTTAACATCAGCATTGATGTGTTTCATCACAGTACATTCATATCATTTAGTCTACAGCAAAGTGTGCAGTACCTCAAATGGTACACAATTGAAATTTCAATGACTTCTACAACTCATACAGCCAGGTCAAAAAGTTGCTTAACACAATGTTTTGCTAGGGCATTCCATGTGGTCGCTAAAGTATCCCAGGTGGTTGCTACTATATCGCTTCATGATTGCTAGAGTATCCCAGGCGGTTGCTACTGAATCTGAGGTGCTTACAAGGGTGTTGCTCTCTGGTTGCTATGGTAGTCCAGTTGGTTACTAGGGGTTTGGTATGCTATCCCAGATGGTTGATATGGTGTTGCTAGGTGGTTGCCATGATCTCCCAGGTGGTTGCCATGTTAGAAATATCCTAGCAGTAACCTGGACTGTGAGATCACTGGTGGTCTCTAGGTTGTAGCTTCGCAATTGCTAAGGAATCTCAGATGGCTGATAACATGTTAATTGGTGGCTATAATATTTCAAGTGGTAGGTGGAGCAATGCAGTTTAAATTATCTTCAGTATAGCAGAAATAAGCCCACAGTGTGTGAAAGCAGGACCAATCATTGGCTGTATTTGTTTAAAAAAAAAAAAAAGGCATGCTCCCATTCACACCTATTCTACAGAAATGAAGCTAAAATACCTCTATTATGTTGTCAAATTTGCAACCAGAGTCTACGCAGGAGAGACCTTCTCCTTCTCAAGTTTGCGCAGTAGAGACTACAGGCATGCAAACTGGTCAGGGGTGAAAAAGGTGAGAAGGATGCACGGGGACACGGCACGTGCGCAAAAGTACATTTCGTAGTCTACGTTACAAAAAAAAATTGCAACCAGTGACATCTTGAATTTAATACAGTACAAAATAACTTTCCATAAACATGTCTTAATAAGTTACTGTTGAGTGGCCGGTAAATTGTACCATTTATTTGTCAGTGGCCGGTAAAGTTTGATATTTTGTGAAGTTAATTTTTAACTTTAATTTTGTGAAGAAATATTTAGAAAAAGGTACATATTACTGCCTGTGCTATCTAACACACCTACCCCAGAGGACACACCTGGCCAATCCCTGTCTGTCAATTTTCTTAAAGACATCACCTATGTGAAATCGGGCGGATCTAGAAAAATATTTATGGGGTGGCAAGAGGGGGGCAGGAATTTTTGAGGGGTGGCAATGTATTACAGACATGTATATATACTGAATTTAATCACAGTTTGACGACAAATAGTATGTACACACTACAAAAGGGCACAGACTGCCATTTGCAAACTCATACAGATAAACTTAATCTCATGCCTTTATTGTTCACGAAGAACACACATTCTCAGATGAGGTCTATACCGTTTCTGGACAGTTTTATACTGTATATGCAAAAGAACAGACACTAAAAAACAACAATAACAACACTGCTTCAAGTTCAGCATGATTTAAACCATTTACACCAGTGTCACATTTTATAGTTTTTTTTCCTCACGCTTTGTAAAGGCTCACCAGTGAGCATAACATGAACTTGTCATGCCTACAACAGCTGAATGCGGCGATTTCCATGTTGCTCAGCAAAACGCTTCACAAATTTATCAAGATCTAATGCTTTTGTGCGCTTTGATTCAATGCTGAGTACAGCCAAACTTGATAGTCTCTTTTCTGTCATAGTCGACCGCAAATAAGTCTTTATGAGCCTGAGAGATGAAAAACTTAGTTCACAGGATGCACTGCTCACAGGCAAGACAACCGCTATTTTACACAACCTGAACAACTAAAAAAAAAAAACAACATCATCTTGGTATGGGTCCAAAAACAGTGAACTCCATGAGAGTGGTAGGACTCTCCTGTTCCCCCTTTTTTCTGTCTAGTACTCTCCTCGTCTGATGTAACTCATGTTTAAGATCCTCAATATTTGAATCATAAGCTTCAGCCAATAGCAATGTTTTCCTTGACAGACGGTGAATCAATATTAACTTTTGTGGCCGACTTTACACAAAACTAATGTCAGACCTAGCTAACATTAGGCCAAAAAAAAAAAAAAAAGTGTGTTTCAGGTAACATGAAATACTAAAATAAGGTCGGTAGGTAGGAAATTTTTTTTTCTTAATTTGTTTTATTTTGTTCGAAAAAATTAACACAAGTAAACATCTTACAAAATAGTATTTTGGCACAGAATCCTTTATACCACACATCATAATAAAATAAGTGTTTTAAATCTTTAAACGAATAAAAAAAATATCGCAAGAGTTCGAGTTATGATCTGCGGAAGCGTATTGCTGCCACACTCAAAAAAAAATGGCTTAGACTCAAGTAATTACGTGAAAAGATATTGTTAACAGAGTTATCACGTTTTTACAATATATTTATCATGTAATAACATATCACGTAATTTCATGATATTTTCATGTGATAATGTGAAAACACCTTATCAAGAAATAACGTGAAAATATGGTTTAACGTCCTAGGCTACTTCCATTAAAAGCAGACGGCCTCGCCTCGCCTACTGTAGAACTTGGGTCGAGCAAAAACACGGAGCAAAAACATGGCTGAATCCTGAATGACTCCTATTTGTATAAATAGGGGACTACATAGGCGGCAAAATGTTGTGTTTTTCCCTGCCATGGAAGTGCACTTGTATACTGAAGAGGAAGCAATTTGCATTACAGCCAGGAGGGCGGATAGAAGTGGCAAAACATTTTACTTTTTATCGTTTCTTTCACAACTTGAATGCGTTGAAATAAAAAATGACAAACTAACGCCGCTTACACTAAAATATCGAGGGAAATTTGTAATAAAAACTTTACGGTCGGCAATTTCGACGCGGAAATTCTCGATCGGTCGGGTTACCGGAAACACACTTTTTTTTTTTGCCTTACATGTATAGTTAGCTAAATAACCTTCTCCAACCTGATTTTTATCCTCTCAAAATCAGCATCGCAACTATGCTAGCACTGTTCATTCATTATAATTTCATTTTTTGATAGATAGTTAATCAGCTTTTACCCCTTTCCTCCCGTGTCTCCTTTCCTCGCGACTCCTGGCTCCCTCGCTTCGCGCCTCTCAATTTTCCAAAACAACCAATCTCTGGCGTTATCTCGTGCTGCATTCGCCGCAGTCGGACATTGGAAATTCGCGCACGTAAATGTCAAATTGGCCGTAATTTTTCTTTGAATTCGTCGCTGCCAACTGGGATAGCAGCAGGGGTGGCAAGGCTTTCTTTTAGAGTGGCATATGCCACCCCGGTAGATCCGCCCATGGTTATTCACCCCCGAGCGTGCTGGAAACTGTTCCATTGGTATTCAGATCCAGTCGCGAGATGAGGTTGCCAGATCTCTCTATAAAAAGGTGACTTTGCGGTCTGAATCTGTGGAATATTCGTAAGCGAGGACTGGCAACCAGCAGTGGGTTGTGCACCAGCTGATCAGAACTCCAATGGAAAAGAAGCGCGTTAGTAACTGTTTATCTTGATTGGCTGTAACCTTGTAAGTGAAATGTTTGGCAACAATAGCGTTGTAGCCTGCTCCCCCCCCCAAAAAAAAAAAAAACTCTTCGGATCTACACGATTCACACAAGTGACCTATTTTGGGACCAAAACGGCGAATTTCGCCGAAAGGTGAGGAGTTTGCATGTGTGAGACTAGAGGCAAAGTAATTTGGGACACCCACTTATAAAGTCCATGCTAAGGTTATTGGTAGTCCATGTGTTCACTGATGAACAAATGGCTTTTGTACAAAATTTTGATAGCTGGCAGGATGTCGTTAATAATGAAATAACATCATGGTGGCTACATGTGCTAGGTGTGATTAAGCTAGTGAAATTAAACTAGCCTTTATTATTAAACATTTTTAGTGGAAATGGCTAACATTTTGTATTGGTGCATGTGTCCAAAAAAAAAAATAAAAAAAATTTCAAATAAGTAGGTATACGAGGGTAAAGTCTGTAGTGAAGATATGCTGGATGGCTTCAGTCACTCAGTGCGTTTACATGCACATAGAGAAAATCGAATTTCTGCTGTTGCTCGACTGAAATCGAAGTTCTAAATGGCATGGAAACACCTTAGCTAGGCTGAAATTGAACCGAACTTGATTTCTCGTAACCGAGCTACACGACCTAGATTATGCGATTTTTGCTGAGCTACTTAGTGCATGTAAACCCTATCGAGCTACGGAGTCGAGCTACTTACTTCAGCACTGCCCCTTCCGGAAGTGATGAGTGACGAGACCACAAGCGGGAAACACAACAGCCTCGGTCGGAAAAAAAAAAAAAAAAAAACAGCCTCGGTCGGCATGACACTTCAGATCAACTTCAACTTAGTGCCCATTTTATTAGGAACACTTCTGTTCGTACATACAAACTACAAACACTCTTCTTGTGAACACGGAACTGATAACTTTGTTTATACTCTTGAACAACGTTGCCAGATACTGCTGATGTTTTCCAGCCCAAAATATGTTCAAAACCCACCAAAATGCACTTAAAACCACCCAATTAGGCGGGAAACCGCCCAATCTGGCAACACTGCTCTTGAATAGCTCTTCTTCATGACGACAACCGGAAGTGTACCAACACGATGGGGCGTGTAGCGCCACCTGTGGCTCGGGTGCACAATGTACCTCACACAATAGCTCGATTTCCTTGTGTGCATGTAGGATTGGATTTCTCTGGCACCCCTGCTGGGACCCTTTGCTCGATTACCGACAGCAGCTCGATTTGGATGTGCATGTAAACGTACTGACTGTCTTCTAGAAAATCTGTCAATCAGGTCATTTCCAAGCACATCCACACCTTCTTACTTTGTAGTAGAATGTCTCATCTCATTATCTCTAGCTGCTTTATCCTGTTCCACAGGGTCACAGGCAAGCTGGAGCCTATCCCAGCTGACTACGGGCGAAAGGCGGGGTACACCCTGGACAAGTCGCCAGGTCATCACAGGGCTGACACAGACAACCATTCACACTCACATTCACACCTACGGTCAATTTAGAGTCACCAGTTAACCTAACCTGCATGTCTTTGGACTGTGGGGGAAACCGGAGCACCCGGAGGAAACCCACGCAGACACGGGGAGAACATGCAAACTCCGCACAGAAAGGCCCTCGCCGGCCACGGGGCTCAAACCCGGACCTTCTTGCTGTGAGGCGACAGCGCTAACCACTACACCACCGTGCCGCCGTAGTAGAATGTTTTAAAATGAATTTCTGGGCAAAAATAAAGTGCAGATATTAACATAGGAAAAAGTAACTGTTCAAATTAGACACTGTAGATCAAAAGACAATTTGGACAAAAAAGTGTGACATGGCAGAAAAAGCCCCCCCCATTGAAACTCATGGGGATAGTGAACAGTGGCACAGCCATGACTCAGTTGTAGGCACAAGGCCGCCACCAGTAATCACAGCTGTGCTGATACACAGCTACGTTCATGGTGCCATGTAAATTCACATTTGCAAGCAGCAGTAACATTTCCTATGGCAGCATATTGTCATGCCAGAAAAAGACCACCACATGCAATCACATGAAAAATTTGAGAGGTTTTCACATATTTTCATATTATAATGAGGCTGATGTTTGCTTATTCATGGCTCCTTATTGAAATTTTCCATTCCATTAAAAATGCTGCAGAGCTGACTGCAATGACACTATTGTGCCTGTTGGGGGACTCATCAAGCAGGGCTCCAGACCCACTTTTTCCACAAGTAGTAGTGGTGCTCTTTACTGAAAATTTTAGGAACGCCACTTAATCAACATGCAAAGCAACATTTTCATGCTACATGTAGCCTTTAGCCTCTGTCATTTTGGTCAGAATTTTGTTGTTACTTCTGTCTCTCTAGAGAATGCCATGTACCAAACACATATCACATGCTGAATTGATTCATTTGCATGAATGAGAATAAATATGAGTATAAATGAATGAGTATAAACACATTTATACAGTCGATAGGCAAAGATAACTAAACATGGATATGCAATGCCAATATCATTTTTTTGCACATAAAATACAACAACTTAATCACAAAATATAGCCTTAAGTGGTGATGAGCCCTCGCACCTCTGGTGCCATCACCAGATTAACACAATGAGACAATTAAGAGTGTTCATTTTTTTAAGGAAGCATGAGAAATGCATCCCAACATCAGTGAATTAACACTGTTGTAACCCCATAAACCAATATGACGGTCCCAGCTACACCACACATGTCCAAATCACTTGCTGACATATTGGCAAACAAGCACAAACGACTACTACTTCTTTTGGCTGCTCCCGATTAGGGGTCACCACAGCGGATCTTTCGTCTCCGTTGCTCCCTGTCTTCCGCATCCTTCCCTACCACACCTGGCACTTTCATGTCCTCCCTCACCACATCCATGCATCTCCTCTTTGGCCTTCCTCATTTTCATGTGCCTGGCAGCTCCATCCTCAACATTCTCCTTCCAACATGCTCTGCATCTCTTCTCAGGATGTGCCCACACCATCTCAGTCTCTTCTCTCTTAGCTTAATTCCCAAGCTCTCCACATGTGCTGTCCCTCTGATGTGCTCGTTTCTTATCCTGTCCAACCTCGTCACTCCCATCGCAAACCTTAACATCCTCAACTCTGCCACCTCAAACTTTGCCTTCTGTCTCTTCGTTAAGGGTACAGTCTCCAATCCATACATCACAGCTGGTCTTACTACTGTCTTATACATCTTACCTTTCACTTTTGCTGGGACTTTACTATCACAAATATCTCCCAAAATCCTTCTCCAACTGCTCCACCCTGCCTGCACTTGCTTTCTCACCTCACTATCGCAGCCCCCATTTTCCTGCATGAAAATGCACACATTACTGTTAAATTAACGTTTGTGTGTCTTTAGACCATATAAAAGTGTTGTAATTCTAAAAAAAAAAGTAAAAAAGGTGTTTGTTTTTTTTTAAACCCACACAAATCTCATTATGCTCAATGACTACATCCACTGATACCTAATCTTTATACTCAACCTGTTCATGTAACCTGCAATAGTACCATAACCCTATTTACGTGGTGTGCAAATATGCATCTAACAAATTTTCTTTACTTCCATATATAATGCCAAAAGGCATGCAATCTCATTTTCAGACATTGCCTTTACTTTCCATGTGTGCACAAAAAAACAGGTTTAAAACATTGGGAGTACCGGTTTTTTTACAATACACAGACCCAGTTTATGTGCAAATTCTACTGCTCAATTTCTAAACATTTTGTGCCATTTAACCTTCAAGAGCAAACATGCAATGAATTAACACCCATCTTGTGAGCCACTTCACACTACATTAAATCACATCAAAAATTTAGATCATGCAGACTGCATTCTGTAGGCATGTGATAAATTATCTAGTTTTGCATGCATGGTTGCTTTAGATGCATGTGGTGAAGGTCATGCATTTTTAAACATGAGAAGTATCAGTTTTTGTGCCTGGAAGACAGTCCTACATAGGCAGAACAAAGTTTTGGCATGCACATCTCATTATCTCTAGCCGCTTTATCTTGCTTTACAGGGTCGCTGGCAAGCTGGAGCCTATCCCAGCTGAAGCCTATCCCAGCTGACTACGGGCGAAAGGCGGCATACACCCTGGACAAGTCGCCAGGTCATCACAGGGCTGACACCGACAACCATTCACACTCACGCCTACGTCAATTTAGAGTCACCAGTTAACCTAACCTGCATGTCTTTGGACTGTGGGGGAAACCGGAGCACCCGGAGGAAACCCACGTGGACACGGGGAGAACATGCAAACTCCACACAGAAAGGCCCTTGCCGGCCACGGGGCTCGAACCCAGACCTTCTTGCTGTGAGGCGACAGCGCTAACCACTACACCACCGTGCCGCCCATGCACGTCTTAATGCTCAGTGTAAATATTTTGTGCAGCTTACACTTCATGAGCTGGTCTGTGATGCAGTAATATCCCACGTGAAGAATATTGACTTCATATGAATAACATGAATCATATATAAAAGTTAAACAGCTGCAATTCATACGAGTTGTGCCATTACCTGAATATTGGAAATGCAAAGCCTGAGAAATAACAGGATAGTTGGTCAACCTTCATCCCAATCACTAAATTAACACCACAATTAACCAAGGGAACAAATAATCATGTCTGCTTCTCTTAACCCGAATACCTATAAGCCAGCCTTTCCTATTTTTCTGCTTAACTAGCTACTGTTAGCGAGTCCCCAGCTAACCACCGTTGTACCCATTACAACCATCAAACCCATTATAACCAATAGCCTGTGAAGTTTGTGCTGTGTCAAGTAATTCATGGAGAATTTATGAAGCACCTCTTGTTTACCTGGTGAGAAATTCCTTGCGTCATCATTTCAGCGTCTTGCAATATATCAAAAGTCCCTTTGCAATTTAACATCATGTCCAAATCTGACATGAATCTGATGAACTGCCTAGAAGTGTTTCAAAATGTAACCAGTCAAAAATGCACAAAATAAAAAAAAAAAAAAAAAAAAAAAAAAAAAAAAACTCACTTTCTGTTTGGCTTGGTTAAAGCAATATAAACTACAAACGTTTGGCTTAAGGAGATTCACACGTAGGCTACATATGCAATACCAAATCAAGAATTGTTCTAACATAAATACATACGTCATATATACCTTCTGGTAAACCCCAAAATTCCATATAAACCCTACTTCAGTCTGCAGTATACCCAATGTAGTATAGGTGGCAAAATAAATACGACACAAATGCCACATTGGTGTAATCAGGACTGGGCCATGAGTAACCATGCACAATTTGAGGCTGATCAAACCAAGCATCACCAAGGTATGTCCACTTTCCGTTTTGGTGTTTCCTCTCACGTAAATCAGTTTCCTGCAATCATGTTCCTGTTTGAGTTTATTTCAACCAAATTTCAAGGAAATCTGGAATTCTAATTTCATTTATATTTACAAAATACAATTAATTTGGTTAGTAACATTATTTAAAATGTCTCCTAAAGGCCAATTCCCCCCCCCATCCTCATCGTGGGAGATGGAAATAGGTAAAACTGGCCAACAGGGCTCTGGTGAAGCTGCATGGGGCAATCATCTGTGCAGTGGATTTTATTGGATTACAGAATCAATCAATCATCGACTCTGGGAGAAGGGATTGGTCTCAGAGACTGATAAGGACACCGAGCAGGCAAAGCTGTATGGACCCTGCAGGGCCAACTATTCTTCTCTCTCCAAAGTCAGCATCCGTTCTTGGTACGTGGAACATTAGGACCATGTATCGGTTAATCTTCTGGACTATTATTGCCAACAAAATGAAATACTACAAAATATCAATTTTGGGGTTGAAGGAGATACGGACATCAGGAGAGATGAAACTGACTGATGGCACCACAATCATCTACTCAGGCCACCCAGAGGATGGAGCACCACATACAGAGGGCGTGGCTTTCACGTTAACACCAAAGACACGCAGAGCGCAGATTTCCTGGGAGCCCATCAACTCAAGGAGAACAGCCACCAGTTTTAGGAACAACCACAAAAGGATTACAACAGTAATTACTCCATTATGCGCCCACAAATGACTCCAAGGAAGAGGAGAAAGAACAATTCCACAGAACCCTCAGCTGAACCACGGAGAAAGATCTAGTAATTATCATGGCAGACTTTAATGCGAAAGTTGGGAGTGACAACAGCGGCAATGAAAAAATTATGGGGAAAAAAAGCACAGACGAGGCGAGACGAATGAGAACGGGGAGATGTTTGCTGACTTTTGCTCAAACTTCAACTGCATCACCAGGGGCTCCATGTTTCTGCACAAAGAAACGCACAAGGCAACATGGGTTTCTCCAAACATCACGGAAAACCAAAAATAGGCCACATCTGTATTTCCAGAAAATTTAGGCACTCACTTCTTGATGCAAGTTAAACGAGGAGCAGATGCAGGATCAGATCACCAAAGTTTGGATGAAAATGAAGAGATGCTACATACCACCAAATCCTAGGGGGAAATACAACGCAAGATACCTTGAGGACAGAGACACAAGGGAAAACTTCAAGATCACCTTATCAAGTATATCTTCCACTTGAAGATCTTGATCTAGATAGGGAAGGTGAGTGGAAAAAGATAAAGGAGGTATTCAACATCATATGTGAGGAGGTCCTTGGTAGGCAGGTACTGGAATACAAAGGGTGGATCTCACCCAGAACTTTAGGGACTATTAAAAAGAGGAGAGAAATTCACTTAGAGGAATGCAATAGGAGCCGAGCCAGATATCAGAAAGCAGAGTCTCCGATATTATACCAGGAGGCACACTAAGGAAGATAAGAGATTTTTTTTTTCACGGTCCGGTTTCCATCAAATCCTGTGCTCTGATTGGCTGGCGAGTGGGTCCGTATCCCACGATACGGACCCCAGTTATGGACCTCTGGTGACTTGCTTGTTCACAACAAACATAGTAGCATTTTTTTTTTGTCAACATTTATCTTTTTTTTTAAATAAGATTCATTTATAAGATTATCAAAAATCTTATAAATTTTTGCCAGCATTTCTCAGGAGAATAGCATTAATTTTACATCATAGATAGTGATAACGACAGTGTTCACAACAAAAGCGAGTTTTACTACCCTGAGGAAGAAGAAAAAAACATTTCAGGAGAAAGCTAAAAACCTGTAACTGTTGCTAATGCCGAGCAAAAACATGGCTGAATCCTGAATGACTCAATTTTGTATAAATACGGGACTACATAAGCGGCAAAATGTAGGGTTTTTTTTCCTGCCATGGAAGTGCACTTGTATACCGAGGAAGCAACTTGCATTACAGCTGTGAACGAGGATTTAAAATGGCGGCACAGCTCTCCTCGGTTTTCCCTTTCGGGCGCTCTCGTTTTCTGTTAGAATTTGGTAAAGAAAAAAAAATTATAATTATATATATATATATATATATATATATATATATATATTTTAGGGTTGGGCGGTATCCAAATTTTGATACCTTTAAACTGTCTCTGTGTTTTCCCGGGGTATACGGTATTACCGAGAAAAAAATAATATTTTGTTTCGGCCTACTGTGTAACGTGCGCCTATGCCTCAAATGTACTATTTAAAAGCAGCATAGCGAATTATGTGCATTGTGGTATGGATTAAGCAGCAAAGCGAATTTTGTGCATTGATGAATGGATTAAGAGATATTTCAAAGCATCACGCAACTCTTCCTTCATCTTGAAAATAGCATTCAACTGTCGTTTACACATGTCTGCGTTGAAACGCCATTTGCAGCACTATTTCACCTACTCCATCAAAAAAAAGTACACGATGAGCAGGATCATACCCTTTCAAGCATGGGAAATAAAAAAAAGAAAAGAAAAAGAATCAACCAACACCCAAGTCCGTTTAGACTGCGCGATAAACCATATTCTTCAGCGCAAATGAGGCGAACCTAATTCAAATGCGTGATAGCTGCACAAGGCAAAATCATATGGGCCCACGTCATGCCATGGCGGGGAAATTAATAATCAAATGGCCTTACCTTGCTTAAAACGTTGTCTTGATCACATAACTCCTTACAATTATTCCACTTAAATCCATACGGTTTAACACACCCAACAAAGATAGCAAGCGCATTGCTAATTCCCACCAGAAACCTAACAGTTTACGCTACGATGTTTTCTTCCGTTTCTTCAGTAGATGACATTTCAAACGTTTATTACCCACATCCCAAATGTCATACGTTATATTATTTTACCTTGTTGTTACTCATGTAACCTACTCAAAACACAACTCATTGGAGAGATCTCATGGAAGTGGAGTACCCCAGGCTATGGTGTGCCTTAGGGGACATATTAGATTTTTTTCGATTTTGCGCGGTCATTTACATTATTGCTGGCTCTTCCTTTTCGTTTGGTTTGAAACCAAAATACTGCCACACTGCCGATGTTGTATTTTTTTTTTTTTTGCCACTAACTCGTTATCTTGACTTGCCATCTTTCAACCGCGGTCTCAGTCTCTTGCGAAGCTTTCTGTCAGACTCCCAATGTCACGCAGGGTTGCCATGGTAACGACAAACAACCCTGCACGCGATGAGAACTTCTTTAGGAAATTGATAGAATTAGTGAAAATACGATCACACAGTTATTCGGGATGATCTTCAATTTATTATTTTATATTATGACCTCATGTACTCCATATTTATTTAGATATTATATATATATATATATATATATATATATATATATATATATATATATATATATATTTATTTATTTATTTATTTTTTTAAATGACGGTAATGAGACCGATACCGTTGGTACTTTTGGATACCTCGGGATACCTTCTTACCGTAATACCGCCCAACCCTAATAATTATATATATATATATATATATATATATATATATATATATATATATATATATAAAAATTTACCAGCTTAAGGTCAGTCAGTATGGTGAAATACCGTGACCTCGGCCTTGAATACGGACCTTGGCCCAGAGGGCCTCGGTCAGTACTTTCAAGATCTCTGTTGGGGCATCTTAGCTCAGGTGGCTAAGGCGCCATACCATAAATCCGGGGACCTGGGTTCGATTCCGACCCGAGGTCATTTCCCGATCCCTCCCCGTCTCTCTCTCCCAATCATTTCCTGTCCTGTCTCTACACTGTCCTATCCAATAAAAAAAAGGTGAAAAAGCCCAAAAAAAATCTTTTAAAAAAAAAGATCTCTGTCACGGTATTTCATGATACGGACCTCCCAGCTGGTAAATAACATTTCAACTTTTTAGCAACACAAGCAGCAGCTAGTGGAAATATGAAAGACCTCCATGACACTATGAAAAAACTAGCAAGGAACTATGCTCGTAACAGCCAGGTAAAGGATAAAAAGAAATACCTTGACAAAAGAGAATGAACAGTTAAAGATGGGTAGAATATTTTGGCAAAATACTCAATAGACCATCACCTACAGAAACACCATCTATACCTGAGGCACTAATGGAACTGGAATTAAACTGTGAAAGACCATCTAAAGAGGAAGTTAAGGCTATAAAGAAACTGAAGTCAGGAAAATCAGCAGGGCCTGACAATATGCCACCAGAGGCACATAAAGCAGATCCACACACTACTGCAAACATGCTATATGGACTCTTTGGAAAGA
The DNA here is from genome assembly GCF_027579695.1 of Neoarius graeffei. Taxonomy (NCBI): domain Eukaryota; kingdom Metazoa; phylum Chordata; class Actinopteri; order Siluriformes; family Ariidae; genus Neoarius; species Neoarius graeffei. The sequence continues at coordinate 24,261,156 of NC_083593.1, forward strand.
TATGCTAGGAAGAGGAGGAAATGCCAACTGAGTGGAATGAAAGCTATATCAAGCTCCCTAAAAAAGGAGATATTAGAGAGCGTAAGAATTACAGAGGAATCTCCTAGTCAGTGATTGGAAAAGTTTTAAATAGGAGTTATTCTTCTGTGTCTACAGACAGCTGTTGATGCTATGTTAAGAGACCAACAAGCACGTTTTAGAAAAGACCATTCCTGCACAGATCAAATAGCCACACTTCAAATGATCATCAAGCAGTCCATCAAACAGAATACCTCTGTCGACATCAACTTCATAGATTTCGAAAAAGCTTGACCACCTCAGCAGAAACATACTTTGGAACCTTATGAAAACACTACAGTATACCCAAAAAGTTAAATCAGGATAATCAAGAACTCCTATGACCGGATGACCTGTAGGAGTACTTCATGCTGGGAGATTGTCATAGTTTCACAGTTGAAAGTCAGGTATAAAACAAGACTGTTTGTCATCATTCTTGTTCCTGCTAGCGAGTGATTAGATAATGAAAGACAACTGAACCAAAGAAACTGGCATTCAGTGGAACTTATGGAAACAATGTGATCTCAATTTTGTGGACATCATCACGCTCCTCTAGTGCCAACCATCAAATGCAAGACAAAATGCAAATGGCAAATTCTATCAAACTAGGGCCAAGACCAAATGCTGATAAAAGATCATGAAAATTAAGTGCACCTCCAATAGGTCAATTAAGATCAATGACCGAGACCTAGATGTGTCCTCATGTGTGTGTATTTGGGTAGCACAGTTAGGGTGAATGGAGGAACTGACAAAGATATCAGAGTCAAGATCAACAAGGCACGAGTGGGTTTTTAACTTCTTAAAGAAAGTGTGGAGTTCCCATGTCATCTCCTGTAAAACAAAGCTCAGGATCAACTCCAACGTGAAAAGCGTCCCCTTGTACAGATCAGAGACATGTGGCCCTTTTCCACTACGCTTTTTCGGCTCACTTCAGCCCGATATGGCTCGTGTTTCGACTACCTTAGAGCAGCACGACCCAGCTCGCTTCAGCCCTGCTCAGCACCCAAAACTCGCACGGTTTTGGAGTGGGGCTGAAGCGAGCCAAACCAAGCCGAGTGGGGCTAGGGGCGTGAGCAGACACTCCCCTGTGCACTGATTGGTGAGAAGTGTCCTCACACGCCCACACACGCCCCGCGAGCACGCTGGGATCTGTAAATACCGTAAACCCGGAAGAAGAAGAATTATGAATTGCGAGAATTTCTGAAGCCTTATGCGCCTCGCCTCATCTATACGCTCTTGCCAGTATCTGTTGGCGTTGTCGGTGACAAGCCACAGCACCAAGACCAGCAACACTAACGACTCCATGTCCTCCATGTTTATTGTTTACTATCCGGGTCGTGAGACTACCGCTTAAAAGGTCACTGATGTCACTGTTTGCGCTGCCTAACGACATCACGTGACGTCCACCCACTTTCGCTAACTCCACCCAATGTGTCCACCCGCTTCCAGCCAGCACGGTTCAGCGCGGTTGTAGTCGAAATGCAACTCCAACAGCCCCGCTCAGCTCGACTCAGCCCAACTCAGCACGGCACGGCTCAGCCCAACTCAGCCGCGTTGGTAGTGGAAAAGCGACAATGGAGAACTACAGTGGTGCTTGAAAGTTTGTGAACCCTTTAGAATTTTCTATATTTCTGCATAAATATGATCCAAAACCTCAGATTTTCACCCAAGTCCTAAAAGTAGATAAAGAGAACCCAGTTAAACAAACGAGACCAATATTATACTTGGTCATTTATTTATTGAGGAAAATTACCCAATATTACACATCTGTGAGTGGCAAAAAGTACGTGAACCTTTGCTTTCAGTATCTGGTGTGACCCCCTTTGCAGCAATAACTGCAACTAAACATTTCTGGTAACTGCTGATCAGTCCTGCACACTGGCCTGGAGGAATTTTAGCCCATTCCTCCATACAGAACAGCTTCAACTCTGGGACGCTGGTGGGTTTCCTCACATGAGCTGCTCGCTTCAGGTCCTTCCACAACATTTTGATTGGATTAAGGTCAGGACTTTGACTTGGCCATTGCAAAACATGAACTTTATTCTTCTTTAACCATTCTTTGGTAGAACGACTTGTGTGCTTAGGGTCGTTGTCTTGCTGCATGACCCACCTTCTCTTGAGATTCAGTTCATGGACAGATGTCCTGACATTTTACTTTAGAATTCGCTGATATAATTCAGAATTCATTGTTCCATCAATGATGGCAAGCCATCCTGGCCCAGATGCAGAAAAACAAGTCCAAACCATGATACTACCACCACCACCACATTTCAGAGATGGCATAAGGTTCTTATGCTGGAATGCAGGGTTTTCTTTTCTCCAAACATAACGCTTCTCATTTAAAACAAAAAAAGTTCTATTTTGGTCTCCTCCATCCACAAAACATTTTTCCAATAGCCTTCTGGCTTGCCCACGTGATCTTTAGCAAACTACAGATAAGCAGCAATGTTCTTTTTGGAGAGCAGTGGTTTTCTCCTTGCAACCCTGCCATGCACACCACTGTTGTTCAGTGTTCTCCTGATGGTGGATTCATGAACATTAGCCAATGTGAGAGAGGCCTTCAGTTGCTTAGAAGTTACCCTGGGGTCCTTTGTGACCTTGCTGATTATTACACGCTTTGGCTCTTGGAGTGATCATTGTTGGTTGACCACTCCTGGGGAGGGTAACAATGATCCTGAATTTTCTCCATTTGTACACAATCTGACTGCGGATTGGTGGAGTCCAAACTCTTTAGAGATGGTTTTATAACCTTTTCCAGCCTGATGAACACCAGCAATGCTTTTTCTGAGGTCCTCAGAAACCTCCTTTGTTCGTGCCATGATACACTTCCACAAGCATGTGTTGTGAAGATCAGACTTTGATAGATCCCTGTTCTTTAAACAAAACAGGATGCCCACTCTCACCTGATTGTCATCCCATTGATTGAAAACACCTGACTAATTTCACCTTCAAATTAACTGCTAATCCTAGAGGTTCACATACTTTTGCCACTCAGATATGTAATATTGGATCATTTTCCTCAATAAATAAAATGACCAAGTATAATATTTGTCTC